>NW_021230467.1:0-730 GCF_002162155.2 Triticum dicoccoides | reverse complement strand
GGTTGTCTGTTCTTCTCCATGTACATGGATCAGCAGTAGAGGCCAAGTATATAAGTACTTGACTGAACTCCACTATTCGTGCACGGAGAGCCATGTCACCTTCTCGCCGCTGCAGCATGGGAGGACGGCTGGTTCACGTGACCCTCCAGCTGGGGGATCCATGGTGGCTGACCGTCGAGCTCGAGGCAGAGAAGTTGAGGGCAGCAATGGCGAGATCCATGCCGGCCAACCGGGCAAAGAGGAGGTCGTCGGGGAGGGACACATCGGCAAGATCCGGTCACCACGCGACCTGAAGAGAAACAGTGATTTCCACAAGTTGTAGGCCAGCGGCGTGCTCCATCCCCTGCGATGGGGTGACCATGGCGGTGGCCACAGCTCCTCATGCTCGCCTCAATCTCGGCGACACACCCTTAGTGTAGGAGGCAGCAACGACCTCGATGAAATCATGGCCTCCATCCCGGAACGCATGAAGAACCTCGACCCCGTCGCTACTCCTCCCACCTTAGCCGCACGTGGCAGCGGACCGTGGGTAGGAGGGCAGGCGGCGTCGCCTCGGCTGACGGCAGGGAGCAGCATTGATTTCGTGTAGGTGGCATCGCGAGGACGGCCGCGGCCGCGGGGAAGCACCCCGGTCATGCTGCCAGGCCAATCCTTCTCCTCCAATCCCCTATCCCCGAAGATTGCGCCGCCGCCCCGGTCGTGTTGTTTCCATATATTATGCCATTTTTTC
>NW_021230466.1:0-1320 GCF_002162155.2 Triticum dicoccoides | reverse complement strand
GAAACGGGCCAGAATCGGCCAAAATCGCGAGTGTTGTCGACGGACACGTAAACGCACCCAGGGGATCGTCAATCGTGGAAATAGCTCTGGGACCCCAAAATGGTGAGCAACAGTCCATGAATCGGGCCAGAATCAGCCCAAACTGCGGTTGTTTATGACATACACGTAAGCGCACCTTAGGGTTCAACAACCTTGGAAATCGCTTTCAGACCCCAAAACGGTGAGTAATAGTCCACGAAACGGGCCACAATCGGCCATAATTCCGAGGGTTGACGACGGACACGTAAACGCACCCCGAGGATTGTTAATCGTGGAAATAGCTCTGGGACCCCAAAATGGTGAGTAATAGACCATGAAAGAGCCCAGAATCGAACAAAACTAGGATTGCTGGTGAACGACACGTAAACACACCCCGGGGTGCGTCAATCGTGGAAATCCCTCCGGGACCCCAAAACAATGAGTAATAGTCCATGAAACGGGGCAGAGTTGGCCAATACTGTGAGTGTTGATGACCGACACATAAATGCACCCCACGGATCGTCAATCGTGGAATCGCTCTAGGACCCCAAAACGGTGAGTAATAGTGCACGAAATGAACCAGAATTGGCCCAAATTGTGAGTGTTGACAACCGACACATAAACGCACCCTTGGGTTCGTCAGTTGTGGAAATGACTTCGGGGCCCCAAAACTGAGTAATAGTCCATGAAACGGGCCAGAATCGGCTGAAACTACGAGTGTTGATGACCGACACGCAAACGCACCCCAGGGTTCGTCAATCGTGGAAATCACTCCCGGACCCCAAAACAATGAGTAATAGTCCAACAACAATGGAAATCGCTTTGGGACCGCAAAACAGTGAGTAATAGTCCAAGAATCGGGCCAGAATCAGCCCAAACTGCGACTGTTGATGACCAAAACGTACGCGCACCTTAGGGTTCAACAACCATGGAAATCACTTTCGGACCCCAAAACGGTGAGTAATAGTCCACGAAACAGGCAAGAATCGGCCAAAATTGCAAGTGCTAACGACGGACACGTAAACGCACCTCGGGGATTGTCAATCGTGGAAATAGCTCTGGGACCCAAAATGGTGAGTAATAGTCCATGGAAGAGCCCAGAATCGAACAAAACTAAGATTGCTGGTCGACAACACATAAACGCACCCCGGGGTGCGTCAATCGTGGAAATCGCTCCGGGACCCCAAAACAATGAGTAATAGTCCATGAAACGGGGCAGAGTCGGCCAGAACTGCGAGTGTTGATGACCGAGACATAAATGCACCCGAGGGATCGTCAATCGCGGAAATCGCTCTAGGACCA
>NW_021230465.1:0-1067 GCF_002162155.2 Triticum dicoccoides | reverse complement strand
AAAAAAACACGGCATGCTTGTCACACGAATGCAGGAATGTATAAAAGGTATTTCCCTCTCGTTGAACATAACGGGAGGGTTGTGTAGCTGGTTAGCCTGTTCGCTCATCAAACTTGAGGTCTCGGGTTCGATAACTACACTTGAGCATAATTTGTGCCAGGAGGATTCTTTGACTGGTCAAAATGTTTTCTAAGGTTTGCACGTTTCACACTCTCTCTCCCGTATATATATACATGCTGGAGCCTCAGCGCTTGTAGTTGCTCTCTTCACACTCTCTCGCCCTCTTCTGCTGGAGCCTCAGCGCTTGTAGTTGCTCTCTTCACACTCTCTCGCCCTCTCCAGATCTAAACAAGACTTCGTTGGCCTCTCTCTCCCCTCACTGCTGCTCAAAGAGCCGGCAGGATCCGTCCGCCAGGAAGGGAAGGAGGCTTAACGTTGTCGCCGTCGATGAGGGACTACCGGCGTAGCTGTTCACTTTCCACCCAGCGGCGGCACGGGAGGGCCTCCGACCCCTTCTTCTTCGTCGCCGTCCCGTCGCCCACCGAACCATGCCCCAAGAACCTTAAGGTATAATTTACTTACTCCACATGCATTGCTCTAGCTGCATGTATACCATGAATCTAGGACATGGTTCAAAGAGGAAAGGAGTGGGGGGAAGTAGTGGGAAAAGTTGTATATAGCATGAATCTAGGACGTGGTTCAAAGAGGAAATGAAGGGGGAAAGTTGTATAGCATGAATCTAGGACGTGGTTCAAAGAGGAAAGGAATGGGGGGAAGTAGTGGGGAAAGTTGTATCGCATGAATCTAGGACGTGGTTTAAAGAGGAAAGGAAGGGGCGAAAGTATTAGTTCAAAAAGGAAAGAAAGGGACAAGGCTATAGAGTTTGAGCAGGACTAGATTTGCTGCGCTCACATAGGGAAAGGTGTCTAAAGATAACAAAACTGGGACCAACAAAAATATGCTCCTTGGTTGTTTGTTCTTTGTTGCAACAGACTGTGCATGACCACAGTACATCGGTAGATGCACATGGTGCTAGTGCGTCCACTGTCCCGTGCAACTCATTAGTT
>NW_021230464.1:0-723 GCF_002162155.2 Triticum dicoccoides | reverse complement strand
TAGGATGCTTTGTGCGTGCACTAGGCTGGGGTTGCCGAGGTAGTCGAGACCACCCTCACTAAAGATCTGGGAGCCGGCCTTGAACCAAACGGCCTCGCCAAACTTGACGCCGTTGCGGGCGAGCAACTCAGGGAAGACACAACCAAGTGCCCCAAGCATGGCCCAGCGACAGTGGATCACCTCCAGCTCCCGGTTCTTGGAGAAGGTCTCCGGGTCAGCCGAAAGTCCAGCAGTGTCCCACCCGTAGTCGCCAGGGAACTCACCGGTCAGGTAGCTCGGAGGCTCACCGGAGAGTGGGCCGAGGTAGAGCACACGGTCAGCACCGTACCATGGGCTGCCGGAGGAAACCTGCTTTGCCTTTGCTGCGGTCTTGCGCATGGTGACGCGGGCCTCGCCCAAGAGAGCCAAAGATGGTACATTCTTCACCGCCTTGCCGGCAAAGGTCGAGGAGGAGAGGGACATGGTGGCTGCCGCCATTGGAAAGCTAACAGAAGTGTCTGATGTGTTGTATGGGTTCTCAAAGAGATGAGTGAGTGTGGAGATGATTTGGTAGTAGAGGGGGAGGTGGCTACTTAAGGCAGCAGGAGGTGTCACAGGAAATCCATTCAGTGTGCAATCTGACAAGATAAATAAGGATAGAAAGAAAAATCTTGAGCTTTGCTGCCATTGGTGCTGCACAGATCTCTTGCTCTCAGAACACTTGGCGCAGTGAGAGCCAGGAGA
>NW_021230463.1:0-1360 GCF_002162155.2 Triticum dicoccoides | reverse complement strand
TGTTCATGCATCATATTGTTGCATATGATTGTGTATTGATTGCCGGCACCGTTCCTTCTCGATAGGTCCTGCTCCGGAGACGTTCCAGAGTACCTGTCTGTGAAGCAGTGCCTCCCTTGTTGATTTACCAGGCAAGCAAACCCCCTTGTTCATTTCGATAAAACCCTACTCTCTCGCTCCTGCTCTCAGTTATTGCATTAGGACAACAACGATTCATCTGCTACTTTGTGCTGCGGTAGTTGAACCCATTCCTCTGCATGACCTGTCATTGCCACAGTAAATAGTTGAAACCCACTAGCATGTGTAGGAGTTGATTGAAGCCACTGATGTGTTCCTACCATGCTATGCCTGCTATTGCTTAGAGTTGTGTCAGGTCTAATTCATTGGGAATGAATTGGAGTGTTACGATATGTTCTGATGCTGAGAATGAAGTGTGTGTGAACACGATTTGGTAAAGGTAGCGGTGAGAGGCCATGTAGGAGTACATGGTGGGTTGTCTCACTGGAACCGTCCTTAAGCACTGAGTTCTACGTATGTTGTCCAATGACTCGATACTACCACACATTGGGTTCCGGTAACTCGACCCCTGTCGACTTATTAACCAACTTGGTCTCTGTCCAGGAGTCGCAACTAGTTTCTGGTGTTTGTAGGTAGTGTTAGTAGTCTACCAAGTGGCACCCGGCCAGGTGGGCTTGGGACAGACTAGGCACCAGTGGCACGGTGTACCAAGCGTAGATCCATCCGGCGAGGTGGGCTTGGGAACCATGCACACGTCGTTTGGGGCCGTGAGTGAAACCCCGGCCGGATCTCCTTGCGGATGGAACCCGAATAGGCGATAAACCTGGATTAGAGTCATGTGTGGTTAGTCAGGTCGTGGCCGACACCCTCGCCAGGCTTCCGCTTGAAGGTTGCCGAGATACATGACGTGTACATGGCAGTAAGTGGCGAGAGCGTGTGTGAAGAAGTACACCCCTGCAGGGTTAACATGATCTATTCGAATAGCCGGGTCCGCGGTTATGGACTTCTTGGATGCTTACATGGTACATAGACAACTTGAAGTGGATACTCTAAAATGCTCAAGACAAGTGTGAGTGCTATGGATGGCCTTCTCGTAGGGAGACGGGGATGAATCCATAGTAGTGTATTGTATGGTGATTAGTGGACTCGTGTATGTTGTCTCACCTCCAGAGTTTCTGGTAGTCGTAGAACAGGATAGCCACAGAGTCAAAGCTGGCTTGCTGCAACTAAACCCCACATTACCCTCTTGATACAAATGCATGTATGATAGGATCTGATGTAAGTCTTGCTGAGTACCTTTGTACTCATGTTGCTTTATTTATGTTTTTGCAGCGGAGACTTC
>NW_021230462.1:0-651 GCF_002162155.2 Triticum dicoccoides | reverse complement strand
AGGAGATAGGATTGTGTCCCCAGGTTCGGGCCCTCTTAATGGAGGTAGTACCCTACTTCCTGCTTGATTGACGTTGATGAGTATAGGGGTTACAAGAGTTGATCTACCTCGAGATCGTAATGGCTAAACCCTAGATGTCTAGCCAGTATGAATGTGATCATGCCTATGGACTAAGCCCTCTGGTTTATATAGGCAACAGATGGAACTATGGTTGTACAAGGTCGGTTTACAGAGGAAGAAATGTACACATCCGTACGCCAAGCTTGTTATCCATGAAAAGGAGAGCCCATTCGGACACGTGAGAAGGCCTTCTATCTTGTATCTTCACGGTCCATCAGTCCGGCCCATATCACATAGGCCGGCTCCCCGAGGACCCCATAGTCCAGGACTCCCTCACCTGCGCCACCTTTTGTGTAGTACGCCGGACAATGGCAGTAATTGTCCATGTACATTTGATCGCGATTCCTCCAGAGGAAGATCAGCTTATTAAGACATAACATGTACTTGAATTTGTGTATTTGCCACATTAGTACAACAAGTTTTACGTGGGCTCATTAAATCATAGAAAACGACGGCCTGGCCACATGCACACCTTGGGAGCCACTGACAATGATGAAGTGTTATGGGAAGAAGTTTCACATCGTGGAGTGC
>NW_021230461.1:0-4198 GCF_002162155.2 Triticum dicoccoides | reverse complement strand
TTTGAAGCTCTTAAGAAACAGCTGGCTGAGCCACCGGTTCTTGGAGCTCCTATTGAGAAGGAGCCCTTGCTTTTATATGTGGCTGCAAACAATAGAGCTGTTAGTGTGGCAGTTGTGCTTGAAAGGAAGGAGTCGGGCAAGGAGTATCCGGTTAAAAGGCCGGTTTATTATGCAAGTGAGGTGCTTATTGAGTCTAAGAAGAGATACCCACATTGGCAGAAATTTGTTTACGGTGTGTTCATGGCCAATCGCAAGTTGAAGCAATATTTCCTTGGTCATCCCATCACTGTGGTTAGTTCTGCTCCTTTGGGGGGATATTATTCAAAACATAGAAGCCACAGGTCGGGTAGCTAATTGGGCCATTGAGCTTGGGCCCCATGGCTTGAAGTATGTGCCTCGGATGGCTATAAAATCTCAGGCACTGGTGGACTTCATCAATGATTGGACAGAGCTGCAGATGCCTGAGGATAAGCAGGACAATACATATTGGACTATTCATTTTGATGGGTCCAGACAATTGGAAGGCTCGGGGGCTGGAGTTATATTGACTTCCCCATGAGGTGATAAATTTTGTTTTCTTTTAAGGTTGATGTTCCCTTGTACTAACAATGAAGCTGAGTATGAAGCCTTACTCCATGGTCTTCGGATGGCTAAAGAGATGAATCTAAGCCAGGTACGATGCTTTGGCGACTCAGATTTGGTGGTTCAGCAAGTGTCAGGAACTTGGGATTCAAAGGATCCACTCATGGCGGCTTATCACCGAGAGGTTGATGCTATTGCTGGTCATTTCAAAGGTTATCAAGTGGAGCATGTTGATCGCAGGAAAAATGATGTTGCTGATGCTTTAAGCCGGTTGGGGTCTCAGCGTAAGCCGGTTAAATTACCTACAGAGGAGGACTTGGGAGTTCCTGACCCGGAGGCATAGTTGGTGGCAGCTCTCCATGTCATCCCTTATTGGATTGTTCCATATTTGGCTTATATGACCCGGGGAGAGTTACCTAAGGATGAAACCTTGGCCAGGCAAATAGACCCGCGGTCTAAGTCGATGACTATTGTCAATGGTGAGCTACATAGATGCAGTGTTATAGGAGTATTTCAACGATGCATTTCTCATGAGGAGGGCCGTGAAATTCTAAGGGAGATTGATGAAGGAGATTGCGGTCATCATATCGGCTCTAAGTCTCTTGTTGCTAAGGCTTTTCGTCATGGGATTTATTGGCTGACGGCTCATGCAAATGCTGAAGATCTGGTCAGTAAATGTGATGGCTGTCAGAAATTTTCATGACGAGCTCATGTGCCGGCTCAGGAGTTCAGGATGATTCCAATTACTTGGCCGTTGGCAGTGTGGGGGCTGGATATGGTTGGGCCTTTCAAAAGGTCCAAGGATAAAAAGACTCATCTCCTGGTAGTTGTTGACAAGTTTACAAAGTGAGTTGAAGTTGAGCCGGCCAGCAAATGTGATGCAGTCAAGGCGGTTCAATTCATCAAAAAGGTGATATTTCGTTTTGGATACCCTCATAGTATCATTACTGATAATCGTACTAATCTGTCTAAGGGTGCAATGAAAGAGTCTATCAACAAGAGCATATCCGGCTTGATGTATCACAGTGGCTCACCCCCAGTCTAATGAACAAGCTGAACGAGCTAATCAAGAAATCTTGAGAGGTATCAAGCCCCGGCTTATGGTCCCTTTGCAGAGGACACCGGGTTGTTGGGTGGAAGAGTTGCCCTTAGTGCTTTGGAGTATCAATGCCACCCCCAACCAATCTACGGGTTACACGCCTTTCTTCATGGTTTATGGAGCAGACGGCGGTTCTCCCTAGTGACATACGTCACGACTCGCCTTGTGTGGCGGCTTATGTGGAAGCTGACAATGAGAAAGCACGTCAGGAATGCTATTGACCTGTTGGATGAAGCGTGTGACCTTTCAACAGCTTGTTCGGCGATTTACCTTCTCTTTATCGGATTGCAGGACTTTTTTTATCTCTGCTATATTAGTCATGCTTTATCTAGTATTTCTGTTAATAAAATCATTTGGTAAATTGCTCGTATTTCCAACATTAAGTTGGTGAGTTTTTTTTTAAATTTAAACCAAGTTTCACCATGCAATCTGAATCTGCATTTAGTTTTTATTCTTGTCCGCACAAAGCTCACAGCATGCACGCAGGCTTGGGAGCCGCTGGGGCAGCATGGCTTTGGGAAGCTATTTTTTGTCTGGTTTTTTTATGTTTACGCTCCTTTTTTCTTTTCTTTTGTTTTTTTTCATTTATTTCACTTTTTTTCTTATTAGGGTTTTGTTTTTCCTTTTTCCCTTACCGGTGCCTACAAAAGTGTCAAACTTTTCCAAATTTGACATTCTTTCGCTAATTCATTGGCTTGTTTTTCAAATTCATTAACTTTTTAAATCTATGATTTCTTTTCCAAAAATTGGTGAACATTTATTTTGCGTGCCACAAAGTTGTGACTATCTGAGATTTTCTTTCTCAAATTAGTAAACTCTTTGCTAATGCGTGAACATTTATTCAAATCCATGAATTTTGTTTTTCAAATATGTGAATATGTTTTCTAAAATTAGTGATTTTTTCAAATACATGATCATTTTAATATTCAAGAAGACATTTCAATTGCATGAGCTCTTTCAAATGTGTGAATTTTTTTACAAATCCATGAAATTTTTCCAAATGCGTGTATTTTACGATCCTTTTTTTTAATTTTGAACTTTTGGAAACTTGGAAATTTCATAATTTGAAAAAAATTCAAAAATAATTTTTTTTCAAGATTTGAAAAAAGCAAAATATTAAAAAATCCATAATTTAAAAATATGTTCATGAATTTGAGAAGTAGTTCATGGATTTTAAAAAAGTTCCCAAACTTGAAAAATGAAAATTTTAAAAACACAAGAATTTGATAAAAATAACAAAATAAAGGAAAAAGAAAAATTAAAGACTGAAAATTTAAAAAAGAAGAATTGGAAACCGGTTAAACCGGTGCTGGGGAAAATCCAGAAGGAAACTCGCCCAGAAAATCCATCCAACAATCATTGGAAGGATGCAAAAAAACAGTGAAAAAATACCTACATGGGCCGGCCCATTTTGATATACAACGCTGTGGGGTCATATGCACCGGTTTACAGAAAGCGCTGTAACTAGCGCTTAGGGTGCGAAATAGAAGTTTGGGAGTTTGTGACCTGCATGCGTGAAGCGGGCCAGGTCCAAATTATACATGTTGCCATCAAACAGTCGGAAGTTGTTTGTCTAAAAAAAGAGTAGGAAGTTACATTTTCAATTCCACCAAGGTACTTTATGAGGAACCTAACACACCCATAAGAAATTTCTCCAGAAAAAACACACATCCATATCGTCCCTAGCTGATGAATACTTTGAATAGTCTTGATTGTGATGTGGTCTTGGTCTTTCATCCATTGTTTTGAACAACTGGACAATGCAATTTTGAACAACTGGAGGCCTCTTCCGAGAAATTGCACTTCAAAAACTACAACTCATCTTGGTTGTGATGAGGTCCTGCTCTTTCATCCTTTCTTTGAGAGGTACTCCATTGTTTATAAAATGCCACCAACTGGAGACAAAACTAAGTATCGAACGAGTCAAGAACACTAGCCTGCACCGGCCTGACACTCGTATTATTACTGTATGATTAGTTAAGTTGGGTGTCGTATGGCATCTGTCCTCGCTAGGTGTCAAAGTATAGGATGACGTGCCGTATAATTTCATATCTATCATGGGGCGCAACTGGTGTGGCTGTTGTCTCGGGTTCCATTCTTTTTACATGGCACAATAGTCGACCTCCTCTGGTTCTTTAGTAATTATGTGATGTATTTTCATAATTGGACAAGATAAGGTTGATCTCAGGCTGATTATATTCATTGGCAAAAAGTATATATTTAAATGTTTGTATGTTTGCGTAATTTAGGAAGATCCAGAGTATGACCGTAGCTAGCTAATTCATCCACCATGCTAAGATGTGAGCATGCTGATGAGCCTATTTCTACATTAACCAACAATGGAACAATTACTTAGCATATGAAAATAATATTATTGCAACAAGAACTAGTGAGATACGATGATTGGGCAGTATAACTTCTAGTGAAGTCTTTCAAACTAGTAAATGCAGACTCATCTTGCATCACTTTGTATTCCCAAAGCTTGCTCTTTCTGTAATTATCAAATTGCAGACTTCT
>NW_021230460.1:0-898 GCF_002162155.2 Triticum dicoccoides | reverse complement strand
GTCCATCAAACGCTCCCACTCGAGATACTCCTCGGGTTGTAGAGTCCCATAGAAAGGAATCTCATGGTCGATGTCAAGGTCATAGTAGCTCATGGAAGTCACAGACTTGAGCTTGGGGAGATTCTCTTGAAGTGCTTGTGGGCGAAGATGCCGTATGTCCGTATGTGAAGATGCCTTGAAGTCGCTTGGCGAAGATGCCAAGGGCGATGGTGAAGTCGTTGAGCGGTTGTTGGTGTTGAGATCTTGACCTTCACGTTCATGGTGGTCATGGTGTCGATGCCAATGTGACCTTGCCGGATATGGTAGCTCGGAGGCATGTGCTCTTGAGTGTCTTCTCGAAGATGAGGAAGACCGCTTGTAGGACATGATGAGGGCTTTGATCTCCTCCATTTGAGCTTGCATCTTGGCGTCGGTGGAGTTTTGCATGGCATCAAACTCGTCGTTGTTATTGTAGACCGAAGATGAAATGCCTTGCCTATCCATCACAAGACTCGAGCAAATATGAGTGGGAGAAAGAGAAGAACGAATACCAAATGTACCTTGACCCAAGTTGAAAGTGGATCAATGATCACTCCAATGTGGACAAGGAAATAGCACAATTGGTACCAATTCTTGTCGCTTTGTCACACCTACACAAATAAGGCTTATGGTGGAGCTTGGTGAGGATAGTGGCACAAAAATTTGATGTAAAATGTTTGCAAGAGTCAATAATGTTGAAAGAGATTCACAAATTCGCAAGTGTAACAAGTAGACCAATAGCAATATGTGGCACATGGGAACACACACACGGATAGATAAATGGGGTCGTGCAACCAAGGATGAGCTCAAAATGTGGAATCCATAGAAAATGCTCTTGTTGCACAACTCTAGAGAGAAGCTAGCACGATTGCTCAATAGG
>NW_021230459.1:0-2415 GCF_002162155.2 Triticum dicoccoides | reverse complement strand
GAGACTTTCCTGAAATCTGGCATGACACGCCAGGTCAGTACATTGAATGTACTTGCAAGCTCACAACAAACATAAACATAATGACAAACAATATCATGATAATTAACCAATTCATAATAATGCAACAATATAAGCATCATGCTGTGATCATGCCCTTGTGATAACAGTCCCTCGGACTGGCTTACCAACAAACATACCACCCTCGTGGTCTTGACTAGAGATATATATCTCGTGATCCTTCCGGCGATCACAACCACGTCCAATATTTGGTCTTAAACGGTGATCCTTCTGCAATCACAACCAGGACCAACACTTGGTCTAAAACAACAAGATGGCCTTTCCGCCATCATCAACAGTCCAAAGTTCATAACTTTGTGTGCAAGATTTATTTAAACGTTGACCCATGGTGTGACCTACTTTCGAGCGTGTCCGTAACCGTGGACTCGGCTATCGATAGATTAATACACTCTACAGAGGTAGCGCACTGTACCCACACCACGGAACCCATGGCCTCCCACTCCCATTCCGATGGACCAACAGCATTCCGACGAAACCCCTCCATTGCCATGACACTCTCCCGGCCACTCCGACTCACTCCCCACTGGGCTAGTCCTGGGTGGCCCCGTGTCTACCAAAGACACGACGACCACCGTCGTGGCCAAAACATAAACGATCCCACTCGGGGACCCGGTACCATAAACTCAACAACAGGCACACAAGGTTATGTCTGCTTATCGGGCCAGGGTACCGCACGGCCATAACCTTCCCTAGTTGGTGGCACCAACCAGAGGCATGACAACGGAACAAATAAAGGCCTTCCCATACACGCAAATGTGGTTGCACTGGGAAAAACTCGATTCAGTGGCACCATGACCCGGTCAACAATATCTTCAAGTTGAGTTATTATCAGGTTCAACTTAACGTGAAAATAAGCGGTGTCATAGTATGCCATGAAATGCAACACTAACATATATATCACATATAACTGAAATGACTGAGTCCACTATATCCACAGTAAGCAAAAATATCAACAAGTCATGACACTTCTCTGGTTAGTATTAAACCTTAATTTAAACAGAACCATATCTAGGAAATTGTACCATTTTTACTCATGCAAGAAAGTAACTCCACTAATTATTTATATTCATAACCATATCATTCTTTCATCACCCAAAAATAAATCCTAGTTTCTTTACTAACTAAGTTAACTTCAAACTTTCTGTGAGTCAAGCATATTAACGAAAACAAATAATTAATAGAATATAAATAACATAATAATGATTTAAATGCATGGATTAAATCATTTGTTCAAGTAAGAAAATCACAAATATTGTAATGGCACCATGAAGATGTTGATGTGGCTTGCCTTAGTGCAGATGAGGTTCACAAGCCTCCTGGTGATCCTCAAGACAAGCCTCACCCTCTGAAAATATTTAAAAACAAAAAAAATCAAGAAACTTTCTGAAGTTCACCAGAAAATCTAGACAGTAGGGAAAAATTCCATCTTTGGCGAGCTTCTAGATTTCTGAACAAAGAACACAATGCAAAAAGAATCAATTCATTTGGACTTATGGTTAAAGAGTTTTGGCTGTTTGAAGCTCTCTGGATAAATTAAAAATTTGAATTTAAATAAAACAGACTGGGGGGGGTGACATCGAAGGCGTAAAGCCTCGGGGCGCCACCACTCGTACCACTTCGTGCGCGTACCGAGTGGCTGACTAGCGGGCCCCGCTAGTCAGGTGAGGTGGAGAGAGGGAGGGAAACAGAGGACGGCGCGGCTTCACCGGAGCGCACACCAGCGACGAGGGCTTCTTGGCCAAAATGAGAGGGAGGGATCGAGAGAGGAGACGGAGGTGAACTTGCCCGTACCCATAGAGTAGTTAGGGATGGTTGAACGGCGTCGGAATCAACCTCTCTAGTGGAGGCATAGATCAGAGGTCATAGGAGACGAAGACGACGGCGAACGGAGCCGACTAAGGGAGTCCTGGATTAGGGGGTCCTCGGACAGCTGGACTATATACTTTGGCCGGACTGTTGGACTATGAAGATACAAGTTTGAAGACTTCGTCCTGTGTCCGGGTGGGACTCTCCTTTGCATGAAAGGCAATCTTGGCAATTCGGATATGTAGATCTCCTTCTCTGTAACCGACTCTGTGTAACCCTAGCCCCTCCAGTGTCTATATAAACCGAAGGGTTTAGTCCGTAGGACAACAACAATCATAATCATAGGCTAGCTTCTAGGGTTTAGCCTCTACGATCTCGTGGTAGATCAACTCTTGTAATACTCATATAATCAAGATCAATCAAGCAGGAAGTAGGGTATTACCTCCATCGAGAGGGCCCGAACCTGGCTAAACACTGTGTCCCCCGCCTCCTGTTACCATTAGCCTTAGACGCACAGTTCGGGACCCCTAC
>NW_021230458.1:0-403 GCF_002162155.2 Triticum dicoccoides | reverse complement strand
ACCATCATAGGCTTCTACATGAGTGAAAACGGAATTGCCATGCTCTTGAAAAAATCAACTATATAAACATGTGGTCATCTGCTCTCCCGGCCACGATAGGATGTCGGTCTCGAACACAGCCCTCAAGCCCAATCCTCACAAAAATATATTCTGCTAATAAAAATAGGCACATCCCTAGCCAAGGTGTGACTCCATAGAAAATAAAATTATTAAAAAGTTAAATTAAATCCATTAATACTAAAATATTTCGTAATATTTTATGGGGACCAATTTAAGTTAACTACCAAAATAATTGTGAAGTGAAAAAAGCCAATAATCTATTTATCTTTCTAAAATCAACTCTACAAGTAAATGATTATTATACCATAAAAGAAACATCCCGATCACATTTCACAAATTCTGA
>NW_021230457.1:0-1286 GCF_002162155.2 Triticum dicoccoides | reverse complement strand
AATCTTATAAGTCTACTGATTAGTAACACGTGATCCTAATAGAAAGAAGAGATAGCCTAGTTCTTAATCCCCGCAGGAAAGATAAGATGACTCAGATCAGAAGGGCATGAGGTATAAGGAGTAAAAAGAGCCTTACGTTCCATCCCACAATCAATTCCCTTATATAACTAAAGAATTTCTAGACTCAACTTCGACCAGTTTGGCTTGGTAATCCTACAGGCAGTCAAGCTCTGATACCAACGCTGTCAGGACCCCGACTCAATGCCACATCGATCTAGCATGTAACACCTCATATCACTTTGCGGCCTCACGCACGGTATCCCCACGGGTGTCGCCTTACCTTTGCCCGGGACCGTTTGCGCCTTTTGGCACACGTATATGACAGTGTCGCTAGCATCCATATGATAAGGAGCCCGGGCTGACATGGCTAGTCGTAAACCTAAAGCGGCACAGACTTACAGGGACAGGCATCCATGACCCAGCATCGAACGTGTCGGTCATCAGCGAGTGAATCCAGGCTGTAGCACTGGGCTAGCAGGACTCCGGTGAACCGGGCTGTAGCGGGCTAACAGGACTACGGTATTCACCGCGTGACATTTCCCCGAAGGGACAGACACAGGAACGAAGAAGGACACATGCCGGCCAGCCTAAGTGTTCCGGAGCAGTAGCAAGCTACCATGGCTCGGTGGAAACACTAGGAGACATTTCCCCGTAAGAGAGGCTACTAAAGATAAACAACTAGATGGTCAGATCCCACACATACCAAGCATTTCAATAACATACACACAATATGCTCGATATGTGCAAATACAACATGGCATCACAACATGACTTTACAACTCAAGTATTTTAATCAATAGGCTCCGAGGAGCGAGATATTACAAACATGGGTCTCACGACCCAACAATCAGAGCATACAAGTCAAAGCACAAGCGGAAGCTATCATGTCTGGGTACAAACATCTATAAATGAAAAAGGCCGAGAAGCCTGACTATCTATCAGATCCTGCCGAGGGCACAAGATCGTAGCTGAGGTAACAAGCTAAACGTCGAAGTCCACGTGGAACTACTAGTGAGACTGAAGTCTCTCTGCAAAAACATAAAATAGGCAAACGTGAGTACAAATGTACCCAGCAAGACTTACATCAGAACTAACTACATATGCATCATTTTCAACAAAGGGATGGTGGGGTTTAACTGCAGCAAGCCAGCTTTGACTCGGTGGCTATCCTAAACTACGACTGCAAGCGACTCTTTTGAGGTGGCGCACACGAGTCCACATATTCA
>NW_021230456.1:0-1050 GCF_002162155.2 Triticum dicoccoides | reverse complement strand
GCTACAATAGCTACTTCAGGAGTTGCATCATGATGTCTCCCAGGCTACGGTTGTCTACTATGACAACGTCTCTGCCGTGTACCTTACCGCCAATCCCGTTCATCATAGCCTGACTAAGTACATTGAGCTGGACATTCACTTTTTGCGTGAGTAGGTGGCCCTTGGACGCATTGGGGTCCTCCATGTTCCGACCGCACAACAGTTCGCCAATGTGATGACTAAGGGACTGCCGACTTCCACCTTCGAGGAGTTCCATTCCAGTCTCTGCGTCTCCGGCGTCGCTTCGACTGGGGGGGGGGGGTGTTGAATATATGTGTACGTGTATATTGTGTCTTGGGCTCACCTCCTAGTTTATATATATAGTTGAGGTTGTGGCCCCCTCTATACTCATATATACGTGCCTGATGCACCGATCAATACATTGTGTTTGCACATCATGTACATCATATTCTACAATTATAAAGGAGGAAGAAGCTGTTGTATAAAAAAGTGCAAGTAAAGGGTAGGCAAATAAAGATGGCAGTAGACGCTCCATAGGACCTGCTGGAGAATACAAAAGTCTCATATGTCGCTTCCTCCACCGTTCTCCCTCCTAACTTCTCACTCTACCTCCTAGTGTACAAATAAACAATGATTATAGTTTAAGGCTTGTAGTGGAACTACTATGGCCGGCACTTCTCTTTAACTCTTAGCGTCGGACGTTCATGGACAACACATGGGACGTTCATAAGCCGTTAACTACATCACCCCGCTTGCCATCCCTCAAGCAGTTCAGGACAAAATCGGTAACTTCGAAGGGTTTTTGTTGGGTCGGGCACACAAACATGGTCACAGGCTCACAGCAGTAGACTGCAAAGTTAATTGTTAGTTAGTTTGCTGGCCTATCACTTTCGGTAGCCTTGGAGGGTTTGTTGGGTTCAATCATTTCAGAGATATTTTAGTGCTTCCTACCTTATGATGGGACATAATTCTTTTTGATTTTTTTGATATATTTATTTCAAGACGTAAATAAGAACCTTCGGACTATATTCACCGATCAAGACGCTGGAA
>NW_021230455.1:0-436 GCF_002162155.2 Triticum dicoccoides | reverse complement strand
ATGACTTAAGTAGATATGGGTATGTCTACTTAATGAAACACAAGTCTGAGACCTTTGAAAAGTTCAAGGAATTTCAGAGTGAGGTTGAAATCAACATGACAGGAAAATCAAGTTCCTGCGATCAGATCGTGGAAGAGAATACTTGAGTCACGAGTTTGGGACACACTTAAGAAAATGTGGAATAGTTTCACAACTCACGCCGCCTGGAACACCTCAGCGTAATGATGTGTCCGAACGTCGTAATCGCACTCTATTAGATATGGTGCGATCTATGATGTCTCTTACCGATTTACCGCTATCTTTTTGGGGCTATGCTTTAGAGACTGCCGCATTCACTTTAAATAGGGCTCCGTCGAAATCCATTGACACGGCACCGTATGAATTATGGTTTGGAAAGAAACCTAAGCTGTCGTTTCTAAAAGTTTGGGGATGCAAT
>NW_021230454.1:0-716 GCF_002162155.2 Triticum dicoccoides | reverse complement strand
AAGAAGAAGAAGAAGAAGAAGAATTTAGCTTCTCTTTCTTTTATCCTCTGCTCTTCTTTTTCTTCTTCTTCTTCTAACTAAGGTAGGTAAAAATGCCATTTTTAGCTATGCTAGGTAAAATTGCTAAGTTTGTAGGTCATTTTAGAGCTAAGCTAGGTAAATAGGTCATTTTGGAGCTAACCTGGGTAAAATGGATCATATTGGAGCTAACCTAGGTAAACTTGGTCATTTTGGAGCTAACCTAGGTAAAATGGATCATATTGGAGCTAACCTAGGTAAAATTGGTCATTTTGGAGCTAACCTAGCATATTATGAGTTAACTAAGCATATTATGCCATTTTTGACGTAAGTAAGCTATGTATAGGTCATTTTGGAGCTAACCTAAGTAAAATGGATCATATTGGAGCTAACCTAGGTAAACTTGGTCATTTTGGAGCTAACCTAGGTAAAATGGATCATATTGGAGCTAACCTAGGTAAAATTGGTCATTTTGGAGCTAACCTAGCATATTATGAGTTAACTAAGCATATTATGCCATTTTTGACATAAGTAAGCTAACTATAGGTCTTTCTTGAGCTAACCCAGGTAACTAAGAATATTAGAGCTAATTTAGCATTTTAGAGCTAACTTAGGTCATTTTGGAGCTAACTTAGGTAAAATTGATCATTTTTGAGCTAATTAGGCTTACTATGTCATTTTCGAGGAAAATAAGCTAA
>NW_021230453.1:0-394 GCF_002162155.2 Triticum dicoccoides | reverse complement strand
AAACAGACATCAGGGATAATGCTTGACAGATAAACAAAATCTAAAGGAGGAAGAATGGAGATCCATTTTGAGGCGGGTTTAAAAAGCCGCGTGATGCAATAGAGTCAGCCAAGTTAGTATCAGAGGAAGTCGTTGCCGTTAGGTGTCATGCACATATCCTCCCAATGTGGATCCAGTACAGGAATGAGAAAGACCATACCCAGTTTAACAACTTCCTTGACCATTTATCCGTAAGTAATGTTATTCATCGCAATTAGAAATATTGTCTTGCTCTGTCCCATACTTTCTAGCTTCCTCCTAATAAGACTCACATTCTTTTTTTCAACAGATGAGGTTCAAGTTGGATCTAAAAGATGATGCAACTAAACAAGCATGCACTCATGTTTTTCAGTCT
>NW_021230452.1:0-522 GCF_002162155.2 Triticum dicoccoides | reverse complement strand
TTAGCATTCTCAGCGGTGCTTGTTGCTCCTCGGAGTAGTTTGGATGCAACAACCAAGTTCTGAATTCCAACAGCAAAACTGACGATTGGCGGTCATGGTTCTGTAGAAATTAAAGGGAACAATCCTTTGCCGACACGGTTCGTGCAATCACATCTGCATACTCCTCCAAACTTTTGTTTTTCTACAACACCTCCAAACTTTTGTTTTTCTACAACTTTTAGTTTTAGTTTAGCATTCTCAGCGGTGCTTGTTGTTCCTCGGAGTAGTTTGGATGCAACAACCAAGTTCTGAATTCCTACATCAAAACTGACGATTGGCGGTCATGGTTCTATAGAAATTAAAGGGAACAATCCTTTGCCGACACGGTTCGTGCAATCACATCGGCATACTCCTCCAAACTTTTGTTTTTCTACAACTTCTATTTTTAGTTTAGCATTCTCAGCGGTGCTTGTTGCTCCTCGAAGTAGTTTGGATGCAACAACCAAGTTCTGAATTCCAACAGCAAAACTGACGATTGATGGT
>NW_021230451.1:0-3403 GCF_002162155.2 Triticum dicoccoides | reverse complement strand
GCCGACGTCATCGAGCTCGGCTTGCCCTTCTCTGACCCCTCTGCCGACGGGCCAGTGATTCAGGCATCCGCTGCGCGTGCGTTGGCTGCTGGCGCGACCACGGACACCGTGCTGTCGATGCTGAAGGAGGTGACGCCGGAGCTGTCCTGCCCCGTGGTCATCTTCTCTTACTTCAACCCCATTGTGCGCTGTGGGACGGGATGTTTCGCCGCGGCTGCCAAAGAAGCCGGTGTCAAAGGTAATTAACATGTTAAATATTTTAACTGATGTTGACAATTAACACAACAGATTTGCTAATTCGCACTTGTTACATTGCATGTACTCCAGGCATTATCATTCCCGACCTTCCATACGAGGAGATGCATGCTTTCAGGAAAAAAGCCATCAAGAACGATCTGGAGCTGGTACGTGCATGTCCTCATGAAAAATTAATGCCATGTTAACAGAGCTCAGGATTAAGCCAGTCCTTAAACAAGTTATTATGGTTTTTCAATAAATGATTGTAGATCCTCCTTACAACGCCAGCTACACCATTAGAGAGGATGAAAGAAATCACAAAAGCTTCAGAAGGGTTTGTTTACCTTGTAAGTGCAGAACACATGCATAAAATCCTAACTTCTTATTCCAATTCTGGCTTTGTGATCAATTTCAGAATGAACACTCTATCCCCTAATTAACTAATTTGCGTCATGCAGGTAAGTGTCGTTGGAGTTACAGGAGCCCGGGCAACCGTAAACCCGCGTGTCAAGGATCTTCTTCAGGAGATTAGACAGGTTTGTAGAAACAAATTATTAAAACCATCGATTCTTTTCTCTTAACCAGTAAAGAAATAAATTTCCCACCTTGTATGCTAAAAGTATCATCTGTCAAATATCTTTCGTAATTGCTCGCAGGTCACAAACAAAGCAGTGGCGGTTGGCTTTGGCATATCGACCCCGGAACATGTTAGCCAGGTAGATAACACATCGAAAAATTCACCAAAAAATTGTGACCTTGGTTCAAAAATCTCAATAAGATTATTACATTGCTGACCTCCACTTATGAATGGACACAGATTGCCGAGTGGGGTTCAGATGGAGTGATCATTGGTAGTGCAATGGTGAAACAGTTGGGTGAAGCAAATTCTCCAAGAGAAGGATTAAAGAGGCTAGAAGTATATGCCAAGAGTTTGAAGAATGCACTCCCATGATATGCAATTAACATGGTTAATTATTTAGGGTGGCAAGCCAGCATGGTGGTCAAAATTTAAATCAGTAGAAGGGTAGAAGGTATTTGCAATTTTTATGTCGCAAAAAGAGACTAGTGTTTACCTTTATAGTTAGTGTTTGCATATGCTTTTGTTCGTTGTTGTGTTAACTTGGGAGTGTTAATATCAAGTGAGTGAAGTAATTACATTGTCAACCTCCACTCATTGGTGGACATAGATTACCAAGTGGGATGTAGATGGAGTGGTCATTGGTAGTGTAATGGTTAAACAGTTAAGGTGAAGTGGCTTCTCCAAGAGAAAGGTTGAAGAGGCTAGAGGACTTCGCGGAGCATCAGGGATGCACTATAATGATATGTAATAGCATAGGTCATTCCCTAGATCACCATGATATGTGGAAATAAAGGCAGTGAATTGTTCTTAGTTTGTGCTCAAGTATGAAAGGGTAGAAGCAACATAGTTACCTGTTGTTTTTGTATGACAAGAACACCAACAGGTAACATGTCGATGACCTGATCACGACACGTGACACCACCTACCACCTACGCTACTACCCCGACGCTGCTTCCTCATCGTACGACTACTAACCGGGAGCCGCACCCTATTAGAAGAACACGAGCAAGATAATTTTGTCAGGGATAATGGTATCATCGCCTCCTCCGAAGCACAACTTAGAAGGGACTTTTTTCATTGATAGAGGTGATCCACCTACCCAAAAAATCAACGGCGAGTTTTCGGAAGAGATGCATCCACACTCCCTGCAAGGTGAAGTACATCTCCACACTCCAACACAAGATATTGCCACACATGTGGTGAATACTCCAGACTCATTGTTGGGGACAACTGCAATGGGGGTGGAAGACAAAGAACAACATAGTTCACCTTTTAAAAGGCTTCACAAAGTCCCAGGGCCTCCACCCCCTCCCATGGCAAGCATTATTGAAGAACATACCTCCACCATAGTCCATGAAGGGAATAAGATTGCGGCTGCATCAGCTGATGAGCAAATTCCACATGCTCCTGAAGCAAATGAGCAGCCCACTGAAAATGTCAATGTAAATAAGAATGCACCGGGCAATGCCTCTGTTATTGAAGAATCTGCACAAGAGGCTGGGGATGATGAATAAACTGCCAATCCAACTCAAATGTCGTGGCCCTGACTCAAGATGCCTGAATGCGACAAACTAGACCGTGAACTGACTCTCTTCAACAGGCCAATTGTGAACCCTGTGTCGCGGCTGCCTCATCTTTGTGGTCCTGGCTAAAAAGGGCCTTACTGGTTCAACGAGCGAAGAGTTGCTCATACTCTAAGGTTCTTCGAGTCTGATTACAATCCACATTATGCCTTGGAAATCACTTCAGGTCACTTCTGGAACCATCATCAGCGCCAATACTATTCATGTGCGTTATATAATCATTACAAAGTTTTTGCTCATTGTCATATCTCCATTGGTGCTCGTTGCCTGAATTCATTGAGGCCTCCATGTTATCTTTTGCGTCACATGTAGCTTCCTCCTACTTATAATGCATCTGAGTTCCTATAATGTAATAACTATGCTATGAACTGATCTATGTTTATCAGCTCTGCTGACATTCATGATTCCACACGTACCTCACCTACCATTAATTGCTAACATCGATCTCACCTGCTAACACAAACAAAATTCATATACATGAGCCAAAATAAGTAACAAACATGCCAGCCCAATGTACAGAGCCAACAACGTAAGACCAAAACAAGCCACCCTCGGCTTCCTTTGCTGGAGCCGAACTCTAAGCTGAGCAAGAGGTGCCAATTTCTGGCTTTTGTTGGCCGAGTCGAGCTCCGCAGCAACCACCTGCATGACAGAGAGGTGCAGGACCTCTGCCACAAGCACTTCGGCCCGCTGTCGTGCTCTCCAACAAGGAGGCGGGAGGAGGAAGAAAGCGTGATGTGGAGGCGGCTCTGGCCACGACGGGAGCAGACAGAAGTGGTGGTGGCGCTGATTGAAGGGGAGGGGACCAGAAGGGCACACATGATGGTTGCTCTTGTGGGGAAAAGGATGGGAATGGCTGGAGTGAAGGAAAAAAAAAGGAGAAGAGAAACAAAAGAAAAGAAATGGCAACCAATGAACGAGTGGTCCCATACGAAGGTAGGACCTATGTAACTTTTTATAATATGTTTTAGAGTCTACGACAGTGTGAAGATGTAGAATTTAG
>NW_021230450.1:0-790 GCF_002162155.2 Triticum dicoccoides | reverse complement strand
AAGTCGGTGTCGGCCACTTGGAGGGCGATCACGGCTGGGAGGGAAGCCCTTTGATCCGGACTGATCTCTCATGTGTGCGATGGCTCCTCCATATCGGTTTGGAATGACAAATCGATACCAGGTACAATATCTATGTCTCCTATTTTGTGGCCACATCATACCACCATTAAGCGTGTGTCTGAGCTTATCGATCCATCTAACTGTTCATGGAGGCAAGAGCTTCTTTGATATACTTTCACTGCTCATGATTCTGAAGCAATATTGAACATCCCTATTCGGCAAGGAGGAGGAGATGATTTTCTTGCATGGGCATTCAAAAGATCGGGGAACTACACTGTGAAGATGGTGTACCGTGCTCTCATGACTCAGAAAGAGCGTGTTGCTCTAGAGGAAGGGACGGCTACTGGAACCTCAGAGGATGATACACAGTTGTGGAAATCCCTATGGAAATTGAATGTCATCCCGAAAGTTAGAGTGTTCTGGTGGAGGGTTCTACGTGGAATTCTCCCAGATGAGGCCACTCTCAACTATCGACATATTGCAGAGATTCATCGATGCAAAGTTTGTCTGGCTATGGACAAAAATCTGGAGCATGCACTCATACATTGTTCACATGCAAAATGCTTCTGGGAAGAAGCGTGTGCTTGGTTTGGTCTCAGATTGCCTCGTCTTCATCCAGATTCATGGGCGCGGGATATCACATGTGATCCTCGGTTTACAGATGATGATCGCGCCAAGATCACCACGATAATGTGGTCTATATGGCACTCCCGGAACCGGATTAAGCACG
>NW_021230449.1:0-600 GCF_002162155.2 Triticum dicoccoides | reverse complement strand
CCCCGGACACGTGTGCCGGGCGTTTGCAACCGCCACAACACTTCCAGACTTGTGAGAGGCCGCCTACAAAAGATTTGGCGGCATGCTAGCCCCCAGAGGCCGCCGGCCACAGCCGTAGACGCGCGAAGGGCAATCCGCGTAGAGGGAATTTTTCGGATACTTCTCCATCACCAAAAATTATGAAAAAATACCATCGTTCCTATAGCACATGTGCCCACGTCGTGCAAAAAAATTCATGATTTTATCGCGCTACGAGTATTTAGTAATATTGACGCTGCATCGTTACCGCTGAACGTCTACTACCATGTCATCGCCGTCCGTGAGGGGGGGCCACGCCTCGGAGACGCGTCCCGCCTCTTCGGACATGCCACCACACCACCCCAAATGTACAAGGGCCCGGTGCGACGCTCCGGTGGCATTGCTACCCCCCCCCTAGTGCCCCCGTCGCGCCTAACCCTGTAGCATTTGACCACGAGATCTAGCCCTTTGACTTTGCATGGACGGGCTTTGACCAGTGGACCTCCCCACCCGGTTTTGTTAGGTCAGCCCATAGGAACACTTTAGAGCAACATCTGGGCCAGACCCACAGCAAGATCCCCT
>NW_021230448.1:0-765 GCF_002162155.2 Triticum dicoccoides | reverse complement strand
CGATAACACTTTCAGTTTGGGCGCTATTATTGCTAAACGATTAAGTCTGAACCGTACAAAGGGCCCCATCTTTGGAGGCATCTTTTCTTCACACCTTGCTAAACACTTTAAGATACCTATTAGGCATTATGAGAAAGAGGAAAAGTTGCTGCCCTCTATTTTTCTAGATTATAAGAGTATGGTAGCACATGAATTTATTGTTAAAAATAATGATATGATGCTTAAGTATAATTTGAGATTTAATAAAACTCAAAGTGAGACTATTATCTTGCCTTCACCCTCTTTGTTCAACATATTTTCAGGCACGTACATCATCTTGCCGGAGGACGTTTACGCATACCGGAGCTTGACACCAGCTCCAGATCCTGAGAGGGAACCACCACTTGACCCTTGTCGACAGTATGTTTATCAGTGGGATCCTGAGAAGATCGCCAACCAGTGGCACTCCAATGACACTCCTCAGTACACCGGAGAGAGTAGCTTTAATCCATGGGCATAGACCAACTTAGGCCAAAAGCCTAAGCTTGGGGGAGTACGTATTTCTCATCGACATTACATTCATGTTCACACACTCATTCTAGTTGTCAGTGCTCATATTTTTTCGTTGTACTATCCATGCTAGTTTATTTTCTTTTTCTCGCTTTCTTCTTGTGTGTTTGAAAAACCTTAAGAAAAACAAAAAAATAGTTAGTTTACTTTCCATGCTTGTAGTAGTAGTAATTAAAAGAAAAACCCAAAAAGATTTCTCATTCTTCTTTTACTTGC
>NW_021230447.1:0-1442 GCF_002162155.2 Triticum dicoccoides | reverse complement strand
CCTTTTGGGTCTGACTTTGATCGTATTCGAATCTAAGTCGTTAAAAAACTCTCAAGGTAATGTGGGGGCTTCCTGTTCAAACATAGGTCATATTCGAAACAAAGAGAACATAGATATCGGTACCCTCTTGATCGGCGCAACGCCAAAGCCACTGGGGGCTACATGATCGTATTCGAATCCTAGCTTAACTCGTTTGGAATGGTTTACTGATTGTATTCGAATCAGAAGCCTTGATTTTTTTCATTTGGTTTCAGTTTTTTGAAACAATCTTTTGGGTTTGTCTTGAGAGTTTTTTTGTTCATATCTCAGGCATATGTATATGTGGTTTCTATTTCACACGGCTTGGCTTTGGATGATATGTCGCTATCATATGACAATCATAAACATTTGGAAGATTTGGCTTCTAAAGATTGGGTTATCACCCTTACTGCACAGGTATCATAAGCCGGTAGATTCAATATCACAGGTATGATATTGTTTATACATGACTATGTTTAAGCCGGCCCTGGCTTTTGACATTAAATCGCCAGGGCATATGTTGTTTAAACTTTGTGCAGGAGTTGCAGAACTATGACTTATATAAATGCTTAAGTCCAAGCTCATCATTAAAATTGATGCTTCAAAATGATTATTTGTTCTGGATTTTCTTAAAGGCTATAAGCCACTGGGTTATAAAAATTCCGGCTTACAATGGAGGTGTATTAAATCGCCATCGGCCAAGACCCGCACGGTATTTAAACTCCGGATTTACTTGCCAATAGATAAGTCCCGAGTCGCTGCAGGCTTACGACCCGACAATTGGGGGCTACATTATTCAAGTTGAGGTTACATCAAATATGCAAGTCCCATGTCACTGCCAGCATGCACCATGTCACTTGGGGGCTAATGCAAAGTCATTTTTTGCTCATCTTATTGAAGACCCGACTCATCACATTGTAATGAGCTGGCCCTTGGGGGCTACCAATGGCTCCTGTCAAAAGTTCAAGGTACACAAGTCTTAATCCATTATATTGAAAGGTCCACTACTCAATTGGTAAAGCACAAAGATCTTAACCTTGTGGACGTGGGTTCAAGTCCCATGATGGGGGTTACATCATATGATGTTCTTTTCAAAGAAGTATAGATAAAGTCCTAGCTCAATATTATCATACTGGGCCGGCCCTTGGGGGCTACACTAGTTGAAATTTTACGAGCATAAGGCAATTTACAAGTCCCAGGTTGCTGCAAGCATGATAACCCGACACTTGGGGGCTACATATGTGGAAAATTCAGTTTATGACTAATGACTGAGATGAATAACCCGGATTTCTTCTCATAAGACTTGGGTGCTACATGTATTATGCATATAAAGGAGGAAAATCGTCAAATTCTCAGTTTTGAGCAAACCAGGAAGATCAATTACATGACCCGATGTCAGCAACAATTATGACTCCGCACATCTA
>NW_021230446.1:0-880 GCF_002162155.2 Triticum dicoccoides | reverse complement strand
GGGATGAATGGTGAGAGGGGATTCATGAGCTTCCTTAAGGATCAGCCGCCTCAGGTTTCGTGCCTTTGGAACCACTAGGCGATTTCCAAAGTATACGACACCTTGATCATCAATGGAGAAACAATTCGCGACTCCTTTTTTAATGTTTCTCTTAATATGGGAGATTCCCGGATCTACCTTCTGTGCCTTGATGATCTGATCCGTAAGGGTAGGTTTCGCCACCAGGGTGGATAGGAATCCTTGAGGAACAATGTGAAGATTAAGCTTACGAAATTCCTCATGGAGAAGTGGTTGACTTTGTTGTAACATCAGGTTGTTACAATAGGACTTACGGCTTAGCGCATCAGCCATGACATTGGCTTTGCCCGGGGTGTAAGTTATTCCTAAGTCATAATCCAAGATCAACTCAACCCAACGTCTTTGCCTGAGATTCAAATCTGGTTGGGTGAAGATATATTTCAAACTTTGGTGATTGGTGAAGATCTCGCAACGATTACCGAGGAGGTAATGTCGCCAAGTTTTAAGTGCATGGACTACAGCTGCTAGCTCTAGATCATGTGTGGGATAATTTTCCTCATGTGGGTGTAATTGCCGTGAAGCATAGGCAATTACCTGATGACCTTGCATGAGTATGCAACCTAGTCCTTGTCGCGAGGCGTCGCAATAGATAATAAAGTCCTTGGAGAAGTCTGGTGGTACCAGTACGGGAGCAGATGTCAGGTGTCTTTTCAGTTCCTGAAAGCTGAACTCGCACTGTGGAGTCCACTCGAACTTTTTATCTTTCTTGAGGAGTTCAGTTAGAGGTTTAGCAACCTTGGAAAAAATTTCGACGAAGCGGCGGCAATAGCTCGCTAAGCCAAGGAAGCTCCGAACTTGCTTG
>NW_021230445.1:0-1995 GCF_002162155.2 Triticum dicoccoides | reverse complement strand
TATTTTACTAGTTGTCTGTACTCAGACAAGCTACTTCCGCTGCTGGTTTGTATGACTGTATGACTTGTATGTGGGGTCGTGAGACCCGTACCTTTGTGTATGTTATGTATGGCTCACTGAGCCTTAAATAAAGTACTTGTGTCATAGAGTCATGTTGTGATGCTTCGTTGTATTTGCACATATCGAGCATATTGTGTGTATGATTGAAATGCTTGGTATGTGTGGGATCTGACTATCTAGTTGTTTATCTTTAGTAGCCTCTCTTACCGGGAAATGTCTCCTAGTGTTACCGCTGAGCCATGGTAGCTTGCTACTGCTCTGGAACACTTAGGCTGGCCGGCATGTGTCCTTCTTCGTTCCGGTGTCTGTCCCTTCGGGGAAATGTCACGCTTTGAGTACCGGAGTCCTGTTAGCCCGCTACAGCCCGGTTTACCGGAGTCCTGCTAGCCCAGTGCTTCAGCCCGGACCCACTTGCTGATGACCGACACGTTCGAAGCTGGGTCATGGATGCCTGTCCCTGTAAGTCTATGCCACTTTGGGTTTACGACTAGTCATGTCAGCCCGGGCTCTTTATCATATGGATGCTAGCGACACTATCATATACGTGAGCCAAAAGGCGCAAACGGTCCCGGGAAAAGGTAAGACGACACCCGTGGGGATACCGTGCGTGAGGCCGCAAAGTGATATGAGGTGTTACCAGCTAGATCGATGTGACATCGAGTCGGGGTCCTGACAGCGGGCGAAAATGTTCTACTCGTGTTGGTGGACTCTGGGAGGTTTCACAAATTTTTAAACACTAAAGTATCTCAGTCTTGGGGGGTCTGCAACCATGAAAATCCTTTGGATGTGAAGGTAGCCACTAAGGATGTTATTCAACATGGCATGGAGTTGCCAATCCACGATTGCAAGATACATGGCCTTTTTTGGACCCACATTCATACTTTTTCCGCTGGGTTGCGATGATATTACCCTTGGGATGGGTTGGCTTCAAGCTAAGTGACTGTAAACTGGGGTGCAAAGTATATGGTTTTCAAACATAAAGGGGGTTTTGTTCAACTACAGGTGTTTATTTTTCCATAGCTTATTGCCACATCATTTTTTTCGGCGCAGTTGATGTCCTGCAAATGCACAGGGTTTAATTGTAGCCTTTTAGAAGCAAGAGTATCAATCCCACATTGAGCACATGAATAGGATATTTGTCCCTTGTAGAGACTTATGGAATTGTGCGTGCAAATAATTGTAGACTCGGAGCAAAGTGAGGGCTTTTGCAAAAAAGAGCAAAGTGAGGGCGGAGATAAATAATGTTTTTGAGTAGAGTGTGAATCAAAAGTAAATAACACAAACAAAGATAAATGAGAGCAGCGAACGAGTAACACGGGAAACTAGCAGAGGAGTAAGGCGTTCTCAGTGAGTCTAGAATTCCCATTCGTATGTGTCTAATGCGAATGTGTTAATATTCATTTGTACATCACTTACATTTTCATGGTTAAAAATATCTTTGACACGATAATACCTGTCAAGTAGAGAAATCTCTAGCCCTTGCAGGAGCACGGATTGATGACTACTTGTCTTAGTTAGTGGCAAAAAGTACAATAATACACTTCAATAACCTTTTAGAGCGGTGTGTTCTGAAGGAGTGTTGGATTTTGTTTTGTCTCACAGAAATGTTTACATAAACACTAAATTATTATCTATGGCTTCTTCATTAATTAACTCTGTGCATAGAGTAGAATGAAAATAGCTTGCATGCAGATCAGACACTCCAAACTTTGAGTGCGTCAACCTATATTAAGGCCATGAGCCCCTAGCTATAGTAACTATATGGCCATTTTAGAGAGTTAACCATCATTTTTGTTTGCTGCAAAACCCACCCCCAAAAAAATATGAAAGCCCTATATTACTTAATTTTTTTGACAATGTTAGTAAATGTATAATGATTATTACACACTATAAACTCCTCTCAAACCTCACTCATGTATTGCAGATATTGATGAG
>NW_021230444.1:0-6494 GCF_002162155.2 Triticum dicoccoides | reverse complement strand
TTTATTTTCATATCTATATTTCCAAAAACCCAAAAATACTTTGTTGCACTCTATTTTATTCGTGATCTATTTATCCAATCTATTACAACTTCCTTCCGTCCATGGGCCAATTTCTGGCGCCGTTACCCGAAAGAGATTGACAACCCCTTTAACACGTCTGGTTGCAAGTATTTGTTCTTTCTGTGCAGTTGCCATTTACTTAGTGTTGATTGGTTCTCCAACTGGTTTGATAACCTTAATCTCATCACTGAGGGAAATACCTACCGTTGCTATGCTGCATCATACCTTCATATTTGATGAAATACTGATGTAGTTCAAGCCAACATCAGCATACCGCAAAACGGAGAAATGACCTTCTGTTCTACCGCGCACGGTCGAAACGGGGTCCTGCTCATCGAGAAGGGTCTAACGTACCCCAAAATGGCGCAAATGGACATATGTTCAAGTGCCTACGGTCGAAATGGGGTGCCAGGCTGTGGCATACCGCAAAATGGAGGAAACAAACTTCTGTTGGAGAGCCTATGATCGAAACGGGGTCCTGTTCATCGGGAGGGGTGTGGCGCACTGCAAGATGGGCTCCAGGCTACTATTCATCCATCGTATACTGCCTTGCTCCAGCCTCCACGGCCGACTGTTCATCCACCGCCGACTTACTCCAGCCTCCACCTGCTACTAGTCATCCACCGCGGCATCATCCTGCTTGCACCAGCTACTGTTCATCCACGGGCTACGGTGCATCCAACCTCCATCGGTACTGTTCAACTAGTCCATGGGGTGATGTTCATCCAACCCCCACCGGGAACTAGTCATTCACAGCCAACCAACCGGCTTGACTCACTATATGTACCACGCGCACGGTAGCAACAATCACTGTTCATTGAGAGACAAGTTCGGTCGGCTTTAGTAAGCAGCAGCAACGATCGATCGCTCGAGTTCAGTTAGCAGCCGGCAGCGAAGGAATCGCTCAGGTTCAGTCGGTAGCGAAGGAATCGCTCGGGTTCAGTTAATAGTCAAGGGATCGATCGCTCGGGGTTCAAAAAGCGAATGCCTCGCTAGGGTTCAGTTAGCCAACGCCTCGCACACACGCACGTACGAGAGAAACGCGCAAACAATAGTGCATCGATCGGCCCCCACCACCCATCGTAACCAGCAACTGCCCGATATCTTCCTCGCCCTCGCTTCTACCGCATTTTTTTCCATCATGGACAGTTGCATCTCCGGCCCGCCCTAGAAAAAAGCCCATTTTCCGTCATGATTTTTTTTCATAGAAGTAGGAGCCCACCAAATATATGATGATAAGTGTTTCTGTCATAATTATTGTCATAGAAGTGTCATAACCATGACAGAAAAAGATTTTGTTCGGCCCATAGTGTCAAAGATGGGTCTTTTTTTGTAGTGATAGCAAAGCAGCGCTTGGGTCGAGAATAGGAGCGTGTTGCTCACGTCGGGTCCATGGATCAGTCCGTGTAGCAGACGGTGAGGTCCTATTTGGTTGAAGGGCTAAGGCGGTCCAGGGATGGAGATGGATGATGCCCTGAAGGTGGAGGGTGCGATGCAAGAGGCTGAGGGGGCTTCGTTTGGTACGGTGGACGACGCAGTATCGTCGCAAATGTGGACAGTGCGGTCCAGGGACGCTGGTCCGAGGAGCGGTCCACACGGGTCGGTTTACTAGGGCCCGTCTGGTTCGGTTAAACCGGCCAGTCTAGCCGGTTCGGAGGCTGCCGCTTTTCTTCCTCGCTTAACACAGAGAAGCTCCAGTTTGGCGGCGCGGCGCGGCGAGGGCCCAGGGAGGAGCTCCGACAGGTCCCGGCAAAGGTGGAGGAGGCGGGGAGACGGCGGATCTGGGTGGCGCTAGGCCCAATCTGGCAACGGCGAGGTCAGTCGGGCACGAGAATGGCGACAGTGAAACAGAGGGGAAGGAAACAAGAGAGGGCGAGGGCAGCGGTTTGGAAAGTCCTGACACTGCTATGAAATTCATGAAAACATTTTTTTAATACATGAAAACATTTGAGTATCATGAGTAACTCATGGAAATATAAAATTTTGAACATGTTTCAAATTCCCAATTTTTTTGCAAATTCAGTAATAGTTTTCTCAAATTCATGAACCTTTTTTAAAATATATAAACACTTTTACATTTTTTTTCAAATTCGTGAATATTTCTAAATTGATGAAGTATTTTCCAAAGTCTCAGAATTTTTTAATTCATAAGAATTTTTAAAACCTGCTTACATTTATTAAATAGGTGAACATTTTCTAAATTCGTAGATATTTCAATAAAAATTTTAAGAAAATTAAATTTATTATTTCAATTTGTTAAAACCTGTTGGAAACAACTCAGCGGGAAAAGTTGCTGAAAAAATGTTTGACCTTAAGAAAATCTAGTCCCGGTTGTATTTTATTTTTTGAGAAATACTTTGAATTTTAAGATGAAGGGAGTACAAAGACTCAGGCCTTCTCGTCTGAATACTTGGGCCAGCCCAGCTGGTGCTCCGGCAGTCAAATGCGCCCTATTTGGCGCCTTAAGCGCCCGATATAGGGTTAATGGTACAGGGCGCACGCCCCCTTATCCACGCTGGGCCGGCCCACAGTCCTTTCTTTCGGCTTTAAAGAAAGCTAAAAAGAAGGTGTTTAGTTGTAGGTTTTCCCCCTTTTCTTCTTTCTCTCTTCCTTCTTTTTTTCTATTTTTATTTCATTTCCATTTTACCCTTTTCTATCATGTTTCTATAATACAGGAATGTACGTTTTCAAATTCATGAACGCTATTCAAATCGATTTTTTTTCGAATTCGATCCGATGAACTTTTTCAATACCGACAAACTTTTTTTCCAAATTCGATGAAATTTTTTCAAATTCAATGAACTTTTTCGAATTTGATGAACATTTTTTAAAAAACAATGTACTTATTTTTCAAAAGTGATGAACTTTTTTTCAAATTCGATGAACTTTTTTCAAATTCTATGAACTTTTTCCAAGTTTGATGAACTTTTTCCAAATCCGATGAACTTTTTTTCAAAGTCGATGAACTTTTTTCAAACCGATGAACTTGCTATCGAATTGGATGAACTTTTTACAAATTAAATGAACTTTTTCAAATTCGATGAACCTTTTCTTAAATTTCGGGAAAATTTATGAAAATTATTGTACAGTTTTTTAATTCACGTTTTTTTTGTTTTTTTTGCGGATTTTTTATTTTTTTAGTCAACAAGGCTTTTTCGACAAGGGCTTGCAAAAAAACAAAAGGCTACGAAAGGAGCGAGTAGCGATCGAGCGAGCGAGCAGCAGCTGGTCGAGCGAGCAGCGATCAAGCGAATGGGCCACGTCCCACTACGGGCGCTCGTGATCTGGCATTGAAGGCACTAACGAGGAGGTCTCGTTCTTTCTTGCTCGTCCGAAATCAATTTATATTTTGCTACCCAAGACCCGGAAGTTCAAATGGAAATTTGATTCTTGTTACGACACTGTTGTTACATTCACGCGATTCATACGTGAATGAGAATCATAGTGAAATGGAAATACGTTTTGTATTATAGTGAGGCTGGAGAAGGAAGCTAGTCCATGGCAGTGCACCTTCCCATCGCGTGCCAGTTTCCTGTGTTTCTCTGCCGAGACTATTACGTTGCTGTTGCTCGGACTAGACTTTTCTTCTCCTGCATGAGTGCAACATGGAGAGAGAACGACAGGGAGAGGGGACTACATGGCCATATGAACGTGGGTGGTTTGCGCTTACGGGTTGAGAGGATAGGAAGAGAGGAATTTAGACGGAGACATGAGTGGTATACATGCATTATTGGACCCATTGTTTGGAGCAATGCACGTCGGGGTTTAATTGGATTCATATCCTCCCGCCGGCGGCTTACCTTGGCGCCGGGGTGGTCTGCAACGGCGGCGGTGGGTTCTGGCTCGCGATTTACATGTCTGCGGACGGATGAGAGCCGGGATGAGAGGCCGTCGGGCGAGCAATCTACGGATTTGCGCCGGCGAAAATCGGACGACGAGATTGCCGCAGAATTCTGGGCAGATATTGGGTTCCCTACTCCTGCTTCTAGGGTCTGGGAGAGACCTTCTTCGAGGCAGATACCAGCTTCGGTAAGTGCGGCTCAAATGGATGGGGAGAAGTCCTTGGCTCTGCCGGCGTCCCCATCCAGGGTGGTGACACAGACCAGTCCGGATACAGCTAGGGCGGCGGCTTCATCTAGGGTTCTTGTTAGACCCTGGATCGGACCCATTCCGCCTCCAAGGATTTCTCCATCTCTTTCAATGGGCGACGTCCTCAAGAATGCCGGCCTCGGCACGGCGGCGGCGTCGTCACCAGCCAGGGCCCCGACGCCTTCTGCACCGGTTCTCAGATCGCCTGATCGGTCTCCGACGATGGGCCCCCAACCCAATCCAGGTTTGTCAGATCCCTCTCGTTCATTGCGCATGGTTAATCTCAACCGTTGGCTGTCTCATATGTGGAACAGGACCAGCCATCGGAGAAACCCTATTTCCACTCGGTCCTTTGCGTCCGTCCTGTGCGCCGCCGTGATGTCCCGCGAGGTGCCGCCCGGCTCGGGCTTGCCTCATTCTGCCGCCGCCCCGCAGCCTGTGGAAGCTTCGTCGTCGGGAGGTACACCAGGCTTCGCGCCGGGTGTATTCACTCCAGTCCTACCGACACCGCAGCTGGCTAACTCCAACATCACGCCGACTACTTCTCTGCAACCTCCTGCGCATGCGCCGATGCAACCGCAGCAGCAGCTCTATCAGGTCAATATGCCGCAGCAGTTCTACCAGCAACAGCCGTTCTATCATGCGTCGGTTGGGTATGTGCAGAACCAGCAGCCGATGTATGCATATCATCCGGCTGGGCCTCTTCCGCAGCAGAATCAAGGTCCCCCTCCTGCTGCTCCACAGATCGCTTTTAACGCCGGACTGATGAATGCGGTGGCCGGTGGGCAGGATGGGTTTGTGCGCCCTCGGAAGCCAAAAGGAGGCAAGGGCGGACGACCAAAATTTCGTCCAGGTTTAGTTCCTCCCAATGTTACAACTGCTGCGACAGTCTCTCATGGTTCTCAGGGAACGCAGCCTCTCGTTCCTCTGCCTCTTGCGACAGCAGCCCAACCGGTCTTGGCACCGGTTCAGCAGCTAGTTCAGGCGCAACCTACACAGGCACAACCTACACCGATTCTCGGTGTGACCACGGGGGCTAAAAAATTGTGGTGCACCAAGTGCCAGTCTGTGGGTCACCTTGCTGAAGATTGCGAGACGCAGCAATTCTGCTTCATATGTAACAAGTCCAATCATCCGATGACTCTGCGTCGCTGCCCGGCTCTTAAGATGCCAAAGCCGGCGGCGATGCTCTGCGGCTATGGTACAGAGAACATGGCCTTCTTTCAGATGCCGGATAATATTTGCAGAGCAGATCTTGCGCCACAAACTTCACCAACAGCCCTTGTCACGATCTCGGGAGGTTCTATAACTGCTGGCATTGTGGAGGCAGAGGTGGCTAAGATCGCACAATACCAGCACCAGTGGACGTGGGAGGCTATTCTACATGGCCAGAATGCTTTCCTCATGTCTTTTCCCAGCGAAGAGGTGCTTCTGAGGGTAACTGGGTTTACGGTCTTTATAAAATCGCATAATGTTACCTTGGAGTTCAAGGCATGGCAGTCAGAGGACATTCCGTTTCGCTTTGAGCTCATTCCAGTTTGGGTGCATGTTCATGGAGTTCCACATGCACTACGACATTTCTTGGGTCTTTGGGCTGTTGGTTCTGTTATTGGTTCCACCTTGGATGTCGACCTTCTTTGCTTACGCCGCCGGGGTATAGTTCGGATACAGGTGGGTGTGCTTAACCTTGATGCCTTTAAGAGGAGCACTATCAACTCGCTTTCGTCGGATGTGGTGGTTCAGAAGAAGGGATATGAGTTCCGTTATACATTGGAAGAAGATGACTTCCGGGTAGATGATGACTTCGTACCGCGTGTTTGGGAGCATGATGATGATTTTGAGGGTGACAAGAGTCATGATAGAGAGGATAGGACCAGGGCAGATGACATGAGCAAGAGGCCGAAAGCGTCCTCGACGTCCATGCACTCGGCGGCTACCTCAACTTCGGGTGGTGCCGTTCCGATGCAGACTACGTCCGTTACCACCGCTTATCCTGATGCACTTTCTGGGCCGGCTGCGGGGGGGAATACGATTGCCGTCACGCCACCGAATCCTTCCAGGGAAGCTATCTCGCCGTCTCGTATGTCTGTGTCGCCCCCTTTGTCAACTGATACACCGGCTGCACCGGAGGAGCAGCTTCGGGATGACAGCCTTTCAACGCCTCAGGAGATTGGAACACCAAGAGTGGATGTGAATGACCAGGTGACGACTCCGACCTCAGCTTCGCAGCGACCTACTTGTCGTCGGGGGGTCATTTTCTCCCCGGCGGTGAGAGCGGACCACGACCTCGCGTTGACGGAGCTTCGGGCGCTGTCCTCTACGCCTTCCTCGCCGGGCGGGGGGGG
>NW_021230443.1:0-2855 GCF_002162155.2 Triticum dicoccoides | reverse complement strand
ATGGTACCTGCTTGTGGGGCAAGCACCGGAGTTGATGTTGGGCGCGGCACGGTGGTGGCGTGGCGACGGCAGCTAGATGGAGAGGGCGTAAAGGAAGGAGGGAGGGAAAGAGAGGAGGGCAAGGGCGATGAACCAGAACCAGCCCAGAAGACAACACACATATTACTTTCTTCCTCTTATATATATATACAAATGAAAAGTGCCTAGCAATCTATATCTATATCTATATCTACATCTATATCTACACCTATATCTATATCTGTATCTATATCTATATTTGTCTATATCTATATCTATAACACTATCTATATATCTATATCTATATATCTCTATCTCCATCTCTATATCTACTTACTTAAAAAAATGTAAGGTTTCATCTTTCACTTTCCTTCCCATTACTCCTTCGTCCAACCTTCCCCTTATGATAATCAATCACCTTAATTTACTTACCTTTTGAACCAATTTCACTGTACTGTCTGCAGTAGTAGAGACTGGGCAGAGGAGGAGGACGAGGAGCTGGTGGTACTTGCTTGTGGGGTGAGCACCGGAGTTGACGTTGGGTGAGGCGCAACGGTGGCGTGGCAAAAGGAACTGGACGGAGTAGGGGGGTAAAGGGAAGAGGGAGGGAAAGAGGGGAGGCCAAGGGCGACGAACCAGAACCAGCCCAGAACAGCTCAGCTGCACACTTTCATTCACTGACAATACTCGTATTAGTTTCTTCCGCTTATATACAAGCAAAAGATGCCTTTGCATTTGTTTCTTTAGCATACAAATAAACTGTATTTGTAATTATTTCTTTAGCTTATATACAGATAAAGTGTCTTTTTATCTGTTTCTTCAACATATATACAAATAAAGTGTCTTTCTATTGGTTTCTTCAGCTTATATACAGATAAAGTGTCTTTGTATTTGTTTCTGCAGCATATATACAAATAAAGTGTCTTTGTATTTGTTTATTAGCGTATATGCAAACAAAGTGCCTTTGTACTTGTTTCTTCAGCTTATATACAAATAAAGTTCTTCAAGTTACATACAAATAAAGTGCCTTTGTATTTGTTTCTTCAGCTTATATACAAAAATAAATAAAGTGTCGTTTGTACATGTTTCTTTAGCGCATATATAAATAAAGTGTCTTCATGCTTGTTTCTTCAGCGTATATACAAAAAAAATGCCTTTACTTGTTTCTTCAGCGTATATACATATAAAGTGCTTTTGTATTTATTTTTCTAGCTTATGTACAAATAAAGTGCCTTTGTACTTGTTTCTTCACGTTATATACAAATAAAGTGCCTTTGTATTTGTTTCTTCAGCATATGTACAAATAAAGTGCCTTTGTATTTGTTTCTTCAGGATATGTACAAATAAAGTGCCTTTGTATTTGCTTAAGTGCCTTTGTATTTGTTTCTTTAGCATATGTACAAATAAAGTGTCAGTGTCTTTCTACAACATACATATAAAGAAAGTGCCTTTTTATTTGTTTCTTCAGCGATAAAGTGCATTTGTAAAAGTTTCGCTGGCGTATATATAGGAATAAAGTGTCTTTGTAATTGTTTCGTCAACATATATACAAATAAAGTGCAGTGTCATTGTATTATTTGTTTCTTCAGCTAATACAAAGCAAAGTGGCTTTGTATTTATACATATCTAAAAAAAATTATTGATAAATAGGTATTTTACTTTCCCCCTATTTCTCTGGGCTATCTTGGCCCTGCCTCCTTGTACAGACTAACCTCTATTAAAAATATATAGGTATTGGCAAGAAATTTCTATTGTTTCACGCACTGGCAGAGGACCCTGTAGGGCAACGTGAGGCGGCGGCCCTACCTTGATTTTTGGCAGAAAAAGTTCATATAGGTACACATTGCCAGCCATGTCCAGTTCATCCGTGGATGCGGCTGCATCTGTTCGTCGCTAGGAGGACGAAGAAACGGAGAGGATGCGATCGTGGGCTAGGCCGACGTGCTGAACCATGTCTCTTTCATTATGGGCCTTGGCTACAATTGAGTGGTGGGCTGGAGGGCTTGCTGTCTGTCCTTTGTAATCAACGTACCCGTGAATGAATGAATTCATTAAAGCCTAAACAAACAGGCGGGATACATGCATGCATGTGGCCATCCAACTAAACAAACAGGCGTATTTGGATCAGGTGCTCTAAAACTAAGTGAAATGTACAAGACATCCAGTGTTAGGCTCAAGTGCAACCAAACTCAGCAAATGCAAGGAAATATACAAAGCTATGAAGATATAAACAGCAATATGCCTATACTCTTTTTTTTTATCGGACAATATGCCTATACTAACTACCACTTGAAGTGACACTGAACATAGAAAATGGTAAATCTGAAACTATGGTCAGTAAGATGAACATACCAACATACCACTGGAAGTCTGAAACTATATTCAGTCGTATGAACGTACCACTGGAAGTCTGAAACTATGTTCAGTCATACGAACATACCACTGAAAGTCTGAAACCATGTTACATATCAATGAAATTCTAAAACTTAACTATGGACATGGCAATCAGCTATCATGAAATGTACAAAAGTACTAGAGTCAGGCTCAAGTGCTCCCGAACTCAGCAAATGCAGTGACATACTGACATATATGAAGACATGAAGACATAAACAACACTAGCAATATGCCTCCACTGAAAATCTGAAACTATGGACACCACAAAAAGGTGAAGTCGTATGGAAACCATGTGTCATAAACTCAACAAATGGAATGTGCCTGTGCAATGAAATATATGATGAAGCTTTAAAGACATAAAGAATACTGACAATATGCCTTCAGTAACTATGATTGGAACCATCAACATGACAAGTAGGTGAAGTCGTGTGAAAGGAAAATAT
>NW_021230442.1:0-1538 GCF_002162155.2 Triticum dicoccoides | reverse complement strand
CCTTCTACATTTATACAAATGGTGATTTGTGTGTGTGTCATACATAAACTGCAATTTTATGTTTTGTTATGCACTGATGGCATATAAGCTTGTAAAATTAACTTGGGTCAGTTTTTTCTTGACTAGTTGTTGCTGGAAACCGTTCATTTCTACTAACTAGATTTATGCTTGTATTAGAGTAGATAATAAGCCACATGCGGTTAACTGAGTAATTATAGGTCCTATTGGCTGTAGCAGATGTGGCTTAGGCTACTCCTATCCAATTGATGAAGGGGCGCTGATAGTCTGGGCCTGATACCAAACAGACGTTGCAACCAAACCTAAACATCTAAGACCTGAGGTCCCAACCAGGACGCCTGCTGGGTATGGGGCACCTACCAGTCCGGCGCACTCCTCAACCAGGACACCTGCCGGGTATGAGGCCGCCGCAGCCACCTGCCACCAAACCATCTTTAGTGATGTACTGCTGCACCACCTTGCCCGGCCTCTCTACCATCGACGCCACCACGGCAGGCAAAGAGTAGAAGCAAAATTCTTTTCTTATAAATTTGTCACTGAATAGCAGGAAAATTTTGCTCAACTAGCTAGCCTGCAGCACCTACAGGAGCAACCACCGGTGATTGTTTTAGCGAAATTTCAACGAATTCCGTGACTTCAGATGATTTCTGCAACAGATTCCGTGAATTAATTCTGGGACTTGGCTGTAGCAGATTTGGCTTAAGCAACTCTGAATTTAGGGAGACTAAAGATGTTAACAACCAATACATACATGGCAGACAAGTAGAAAGAGAAACCTTTTGTTATCAATGTGTCATTGAAATGGCAGAAAAAGTTGCTCAAGTAGCTAGCCTGCAGCACCTCGAGGAGCAACCACCAGCAAGTGTTTTCGCAACATTTTGACGAATTCAGTGAGGTCAGATGATTTCTGCAACAGGTTCAGATAAATGGCGGCGATAAGGGCATTGAGCAAGAGAGAAATAAATGAGAGGGCATTGAGCTTGTGCAGCATGATCACCCTGCCTGCTCATGCAGTGCTGTGTGTGCGTGTGTGATTGACTGAATACTATAATATTCAGAGGCAAGGCTATACGTATTTGCTGGTCAGTCTGTAGAAATTTTCCAAACAAAATTATTCAGAGGCACGGCCATACGTATTTGGTCGTAATTGTTTAGTTTCTCATCACTCGCTGTTTGACCCACCAAACCGACCAACCTTCACCCCATGGGCGACATAGGTTGCTTTGAGAGAGCTCACCCACTAGTGTCTCGACTCCCGCTAGTAGATAGGTAGGGTTTTAATCCTCAAAGGGGTGGCATTTGAATGGATGGCGGCGCTCCTTCGAGTCACTCTTCCGGGATCTGATCCTCCTCAAGTTCGACTGTTAGGAACGATTAGACGGAGCTCCGACATAGATTCCTGCCAGCTCTTAGGGACGGTGAGGTAAAGATTTCTCGCCATGCGTACACAATCACGATATTTGGTGTCAACTTCTTCAGATCGATTTAACGATTCAACGGGGAACTGCAGCTCCAGGACA
>NW_021230441.1:0-1647 GCF_002162155.2 Triticum dicoccoides | reverse complement strand
ACGGTGAGTAATAGTCCATGAAATGGGCCAGCATCGGCCAAAACTGTGAGTGTTGATCACAGACACGTAAACAGACCTTAGGGTTCAACCACTATGGAATCGCTTCGGGAACCCTAAATGATGAGTAGTAGTCCACGAATCGCGTCGGAATTGGCCAAAACTGTGAGTTTTGACGATAGAGACGCAAACGCACCACGGGGATTGTAAATCATGGAAATCGCTCTGGGACGCCAAAACGGTGAGTAATAGTACACAAAACAGACCAGAAATTAGGCAAAATTGTGAGTGTCATTGACCGACACGTAAATGCACCACGGGGTTCGTAAATCATGGAAATCAAGCTTGGACCCAAAAACAGAGTAATAGTCCAAGAAAAGGGCCAGAATAGGCCAAAACTGCGAGTGTTGATGACCGACACGTAAATGCACCCTGCGGTTCGTTAACCGTGGAAATCACTCCGGGGCCCCAAAACAGTGAGTAACAGTCCATGAAACAGGCCAGAATTAGCCCAAACTGTGAGTGTTGATGACTAACACGTAAGTGCGCTTTGGGGTTCAACAACTACGGAAATCACTTCAGGACCAGAAAACGGTGAATAAAAGTCCACAAAATGCGTTAGAATTGGCCAAAATTGTGAGTGTTCATAACCAACACGTACGCGCACCCGGGGGTTCGTTAATCGTGGAAATCATTCTAGGGCCCCAAAACAGTGAGTAATTGTCCATGAAACGGGCCAGAATTGGTCAAAACTACTAGTATTGATGACCGACATGTAAACGCACCCCGCGGTTCGTTAATCGTGGAAATCACACCAGGGCCCCAAAACAGTGAGTGTTGATGACCGACACCTAAACGCACCTTGTTGTTCAACAACTATGGAAATCACTTTGGGACCCCTAAATGGTGAGTAATAGCCCACGAATCGCGTCAGAATTGGCCAAAACTGTGGGTGTTGACGACAGACACGCAAACGCACTCCGGGGATTGTCAATCATGGAAATCGCTCTGGGACGCCCAAACGGTCAGTAATAGTGCACGAAACGGACGAGAATTGGCCAAAATTGTGAGTGTTTATGACCGACACGTAAACGCACTCCGGAGTTCGTCAATCGTGGAAATCACTCCGGCACCCCAAAACTAAGTAATAATGCAAGAAATGGTCCAAAATTGGCCCAAAGTGCGCTTGTTGATGATCGACATGTAAGCGCACCATGGGGTTAAACAACCGTGGAAATCACTTTGGGGCCCCAATACGGTGAGTAATAGTCCATGAAATGGGCCAGCATCGGCCAAAACTGTGAGTGTTGATCACAGACACGTAAACAGACCTTAGGGTTCAACCACTATGGAATCGCTTCGGGAACCCTAAATGATGAGTAGTAGTCCACGAATCGCGTCGGAATTGGCCAAAACTGTGAGTTTTGACGATAGAGACGCAAACGCACCACGGGGATTGTAAATCATGGAAATCGCTCTGGGACGCCAAAACGGTGAGTAATAGTACACAAAACAGACCAGAAATTAGGCAAAATTGTGAGTGTCATTGACCGACACGTAAATGCACCACGGGGTTCGTAAATCATGGAAATCAAGCTTGGACCCAAAAACAGAGTAATAGTCCAAGAAAAGGGCCAGAATAGGCCAAAA
>NW_021230440.1:0-1317 GCF_002162155.2 Triticum dicoccoides | reverse complement strand
GATCAAAGGCATTAGGGTACTTGCTTTGCAAATCGCCTAGGTTCACAAGAAAGGACAGAATTGTTTTGGGAAAAGAAATAATTGGAATAAAATCCAAAAATGGATTTTATTAGTTTGGACAGAATGTTTGGGTTGTACCCAAGTGGGAAGAGAGGTTTTTGGGGGAGTTTTACCATAAGAGGCATGGTAAACAAGAATGGACTAAAAATCAAATGAAAACCCAAAAGCAAAAGGTTTTCTTTTAAAAGAAACTAAATCGAAGAAAAGATTTTTGCGGGGGCAAACTCCGAAGAGGGTTTTTAAGAAGGGTTTAAATGACCTTCTTCAAACCAAGCAAGGCTCTTTCTGAAAACAAAACCACAAAATTTTTGGAGTGTCACAGCACCTACCCCCTTAGGAAAAATCTCGTCCCCGAGATTTCAGCTGATCCTTAAACAGGTGTGGGTGCTCTGTCCTAAGAAAATCCTCGCTCTCCCAAGTTGTTTCATTCTCTGCGTGATTGCTCCACTGAACTCTGAAAAACTTGATGGTTTTCTGTCGGGTCCTCCTCTCAGACTCTTCTAATATTTTTATGGGGTGCTCCCGGTAGGTGAGGTCTGGTTGCAAGTCAATATTCTCATGTGATACTTGCTTCTCTGGGTTGCTCACATATTTTCTCAATTGCGAGATGTGGAACACGTTGTGGATACCGGATAAATCTCCGGGTAGGTCTAGCTGGTAGGCTACCGTGCCTCTTCGAGCCACTATATGAAATGGTCCGATGAATCTTGGTGCTAGCTTTCCCTTAATCTTGAATCGCTGCAGACCCTTCATAGGAGAAACTCTTAGGTATACAAATTCTCCGGGTTCAAAACTGATTTCCCGATGCTTTCGATCGTAATAACTCTTCTGCCGACTTTGAGCTGTTTTGAGTCGATCTCTAATGGTTTTAACTTTCTCCTCGGCCTCCTTGAGCATATCTGGGCCGAAGATATGGCTGTCTCCGGTCTCTGACCAATTTAGCGGGGTACGGCATCTTCTTCCATATAGAGCTTCAAAGGGTGCCATTTGCAAGCTGGCTTGATAACTATTGTTGTATGCGAATTCTGCATATGGCAAACTTTCTTCCCAACTGGTTCCGTAGGTGAGGACACAGGCTCTCAGCATGTCTTCTAGGATTTGGTTTACGCGTTCAGTCTGCCCATCAGTCTGGGGATGGTATGCGGTACTGAATGCTAGTTGGGTTCCCAGTGCCTGTTGTAGGTGATCCCAGAATCTAGAGACGAACTGCGTGCCTCTATCGGAGATGATAGTCTTTGGTACTCCATGTAGGCAGAC
>NW_021230439.1:0-1184 GCF_002162155.2 Triticum dicoccoides | reverse complement strand
GCTCCAGAGCTGCTCTAACTGACATTTACCTTCTTTAATTTTCATTCGCACGCTCCCAAAAGTATCCTTACCCCAAACAGCGAGATCCTTCGAGATTGAGAGCAGCATGTCCCGAAAATCTCCAACTCCATACCCCGGCGCCACCGCATTCCATCTTGAGATGATCGTGTCTCGACACTCCTCATGTGATTCCCACATCACTTCGTACTGGAACTGTTGATCACCTGATCGTTGCTGTTGCGAGTCTGTCTATAGCAAGATAGGCCCATGATCTGAAGACGCGGACGTGATATGGCTAACGTGTGCTAGTGGGAACCTTGCCATCCAACTCGGCATTGCTAGTGCACGATCAAGGCGAAAGCGCGTGTACGAGCCACCCCTCACCTTCTTCTCAAACGTCCAAAAGCGGCCCCGATAGCCCAGATCCATCAACATGCAAATATCAACAGTGTCTCGAAAGGCTTGAATTTGTGCATTACTATGATTAACAGCACCTTGATGTTCTTCCGGACGTAGAACTTTGTTGAAATCCCCCATGCAGAGCCACGGTAGGTCATTCAAAAAACATAAACCTTTCATCAGATCCCAAGTTTGGCTCCTCAAATGAGTTTGAGCCTCACCATATACAAAGGTCAACCTCCAAGGATCTTGGCCAGCCTCCTGAATTCTAGCATCAATGTGATAGACGGAGTCACCTAAAATCTGAACATCTGTAGTGTTATTCCAGAAAATACCCATACCTCCGCTTCTCCCTTGGCTATCAATAGCATATGCATGATCATATCCCAACATGTTTACAAAAGCTTCAACCCGCACACCACTTATCTGTGTTTCAACAATGCATAAGACGTTAGGGGAAAACTTCCTCGCGAACTCGCGAAGTTCTCGAACTGCCGCCGGTTTGCCCGCGCCACGACAGTTCCAACATAGGGCACTCATTGGGCTCGACGGTGCTCCTCGGAGGAGCCCGCCAAATTTTTCACGGTCGAGTTCGTTCCCTCTGAACCATCACACTAGTAGAAAACAGGGCTTTGGTCACGGGGCAATATTCACATTAGTCCCGGTTCAGTCACGAACCGGGACTAATGTGAGCATTGGTCCCGGTTCGTGCGGCTAAGGCTTTAGTCCCGGTTCACCTGAGCCCTTTAGTCTCAGTTTGAGACACGAACCGAGACTAAAGGGTG
>NW_021230438.1:0-1893 GCF_002162155.2 Triticum dicoccoides | reverse complement strand
GGGTTTCGGCACCATTGCAGGACCCCTCACGGGGCTACTCAAGAAAGATGGGTTTCTCTGGACATCTGAGGCGGCCACCGCATTAGACACTCTCAAGACTGCACTCACCACCGCACCGGTGCTCCAGCTACCTAACTTTGCACTTCCATTTATTGTGGAGTGTGATGCATCTGGGTCTGGTTTCGGTGTGGTACTACATCAAGGTGGCGGGCCAATTGCCTATTTCAAAAAAACCATAGCTCCTCGACATGCCTCTCTCGACGCTCACGAGCGGGAGCTCATTGGTCTAGTTCAAGCCATGCGCCACTGGCGGCCATACCTCTGGGGGCGCGCCTTCGTCGTCAAAACTGACCACTACAGTCTCAAGTTTCTGGTGGACCAACGCCTTGCCACAGTACCGCATCATCATCGGGTAGGCAAGATCTTGGGCTTTGATTTCACCGTCGAATACAAACTAGGCCGCCACAACATCGTCGCCGACACGCTCTCTCGTTGTGATGTTCCTACAGGCCACTCCTGCGCCATCCAGGGGACTTCTTTTGATCTATTTGAAGCCCTCCGGCAGGCCGCACACACAAACCCGGCGCTTGATACATTCAGGGAACAGCTGGAGTCTGGCGAGTTGGGGCAGCCTTGGGCTCTAGTTGATGGCATTGTTACCTTTCAGCTGCGAGCTTATTTGTCGCCCTCGTCCCAGCTGGTAGATGAGGTCCTGGCTGTGGCCCATGATGACGGCATGAAGGCATACAAAATTCTCTGCATCGTCTCCGCAGGGATTTTCATCTGCCTCAAGAACGGTCAGCACTTCAGCAGTATATCCGTGCTTGTACGGTCTGTCAACGCAACAAGACGGAAGAGCTTCATCCGGCTGGCCTATAACATCCTTTGACAATACCATCTCGTATATGGGAAGACATCTCCATGGATTTCATTGAGGCATTACCAAAGGTGGGCGGTAAAAGTGTTATCCTTACAGTGGTGGATCGTTTCTCCAAGTATGCACATTTTATTCCTCTAGCGCATCCGTACATTGTTGAGTCTGTTGCTAAGGATTTTTTCTCCAACATCGTCCATCTTCATGGTTTTCCAACATCCATCGTTTCGGACAGAGATGTGGTGTTCACATGGGATTTTGGAAGCCTTTGTTTGCAGCCGCGGGCACACGCTTGCACATGAGTTCTGCCTTCCACATGTAGTCAGATGGCCAATCGCAGGCAGTGAATCGCGTCATCACTATGTACCTTCGTTGCATCACTCGGGATCGCCCACGCTAGTGGCTCCAATGATTGTCGTGGGCCGAGTTCTGCTACAACACTTCATATCATTCAGCGTTGAAAGACACCTTTCGGGGTGGTTTATGGATGGGATCCTCCGTCTATCCGGGACTATATTCCGGGGTGAAATTCGCAATCAGGCGGTAGAACGGCAGATCATCGACCGCGACCAGTTCTTAATTGACGTCCGCGAGCGCCTCCTGCAACCAGCACAACAGTACAATCATTACTATGATGACAAGCATCGGGCCCTTTCCTTTGATGTTGGGGAGTGGGCTTGGCGTCGTCTGCAGCACCGCCCAGCGGCATTCCTCAGAATAGGCGCAAAAGGCAAACTGGCACCAAAATACTATGGGCCTTTCAAGGTCCTCGCTAAAATTGATACAATTGCTTACCATCTGGAGTTACTCCCTCGCACCCGCATTCATAATGTCTTCCATGTCAGGGTACTGAAGAAATACCATGGTCCGCTTCCTGAAGGTCCGCCGATGCTCCCTCCACTATTTCAGGGTCGAGTTCATCCAACTCCTGTCCATGCATTGTGTGCTCGTATTGCTCGCGGTGTACAGCAAGTGCTCATTCAATGGGAGGGACAGGCTACCTCTTCTGCTTCTTGGGA
>NW_021230437.1:0-980 GCF_002162155.2 Triticum dicoccoides | reverse complement strand
GCAACACTCCTCGAGGAAGATCGTCTTCGGGCGGCTCTATGAGCAGTGCGCTACAAGCAAGCCTTGCGCCGCTATCGTAGCCACAAGATTCATGCCCGAAGCTTTGAGGAAGGCGACCATGTTCTTCGGCGCGTTCAGTCAGCCAAGAATTCCAACAAGTTGACGCCGAATTGGGAAGGCCCTCATCGGGTAATACGAGCCACCAGGCCCGGCGTAGTCCACCTCGAGACCGAATATGGTATTCAAGTGAGCAACTCCTAGAACATCGAACATCTTCACAAGTTTTACCCATAAGGCGCGGTTGCCGGGCCTCTTGGCAAGCCACCCTTTTGTACAATCCTTGCTGACACGGCATGTAACACTTTGTACAAAGCCAGGCGCAGACCCTGAGCATAAATAAATTAAGCGTTGGCGCCATAAGTTTTAGCATGCATGCTAGATTGAGTCTCTCCCTCGATTAGGGTTGATAGTGCCTAGCAGCGACTAACCCCTAGCGTCTGAGGTCGAGTATGCGTCTTTATGTTCTTTCCCGTCCTTTTTGGGTTCATAGGATGCATGAAAATCTCTGATGACCTATTTGGAGGAAAGAGGACAGGACGACGTCCCGACCTCGGCAAGCCAAGGTTGCCGGGGGCTGCAAACCCCAAAGGTCCGACCACAACAAGCCAAAGTCTCCGAGGGTTGCTAACCAGATAAGTCTTTTATCCCCTACTATGCATTCCTGTATGAAATTGGGGCGTATGGAACCTCGTTTATTCCTAAACCACCGTGCTCCCCTTTTCCTGTGCCCAAAAACTATCCCCTAGGCCAGAACTTGGTTATAGTGCGGCGGCAAGGGAGCAAGCGGGAGGCCTGAAACTTACTTCACCCGTGCCTCCACCAAGAGCGGGAGTGTGGTCGTGATTGAAGTACGGAAACAACAAGGCCTATTGCCGGGTGTCGGTGTTTGTCTTAAAAATAACAAGGATTCGTTCCTTGGC
>NW_021230436.1:0-393 GCF_002162155.2 Triticum dicoccoides | reverse complement strand
CCGCTATTTTGTTCACCGCCTCAATCTCCTGGAGGGCCTTAGCGGCTTTGGCACTTCAAGAGCCGAGGCAAGCTCGGACTCTCGAGTCTTCGAGTCGCGCTCCAAACTCTCATGCTTTTCCATGAGAGCCTGGAGCTCTTGTCGCACCTCTGCCACCCGCGCCTCCTGCTTCTCTCGCTCCGCTCGTTCCGCGGCCGCATTGCGTTCGGCCGCGGACACGGCCTCCTTCAGGGTCGCCACCTCGTTCGTGGCCCCTGCAGTACCCACGTTATCCTTGTTATTTCAATTGCAACCAAAATCCTTTTCTGTAAGGTACAAATTTAATGCGGTGTTACTCACCTTCTTTGTCCTCGAGCTGCTTCTTGGCAAGGCCGAGCTCGTGCTCGGACCGCT
>NW_021230435.1:0-1655 GCF_002162155.2 Triticum dicoccoides | reverse complement strand
GGGGGGGGGGGGTCTTTCGTCTTCTGGTCCCACGTAGACCTACAGTCCATCAGTCTTCACAAAGGTCTGCATGCCACTAGGCACGTTCCCCATTGAGGCTTGGCATTGATGTTGTTGATGATGTCACAGTTCTCAGCCTCAAGGGTGATGGCCTTTGCTAGTGCAGTATGTGCTGCCATGGCAAGGAGCTTGCCGGGGCCACGCGAGCCGCCCCGACAAGGATGTTGCCGGGGGAGGTCTAGCTAATCTTCGGCTCTTCGTCCTTTCGCTTCAATGCTTATCTTGGTATTCATGGATTCAGTCCTTCTGCTGCTTCGCCTAGCCTTGCCGCGGGCGTGGCTACGACTACCCGTGCACAAGTAAGGGAAACAAAAGAGGCCATACTTTTGTACACCTACAGATTTGTTCATGTTCATGCTTAGGTACACAATGTCTAATAATACCATCTACTCCTTCTTTATTAATATGTGGGTCATCCCAAAAGTAATGTCTTAAATCATAGAATAATTTTTCCTTTTGTTGGTATGTGAAGCTAGGTGGTACGTATTTAGCAACAATATAGTTAGCATAGTCAGCATACCAAGGTGTACTATTAGAAACATTTATTCCAGCTAGTTGTTCATCAGGAAAGCTATCATTAATAGGCTGTGGATCATCAAGAATATTTTCAAGTCTAGAGAAGTTATCAGCTACGGGGTTCTCTGCTCCTTTCCTATCAGTGATATGCAAATCAAATTCTTGTAGCAACAGAAACCATCTAATGAGTCTATGTTTAGCATCTTTCTTTTCCATAAGATATTTTATAGCAGCATGATCTGTGTGAACAATTACTTTAGAATCAACAATGTAAGATCTGAATTGATCACAAGCAAACACCACAGCTAAGAATTCTTTTTCAGTAGTAGCATAATTTTGTTGAGCATTGTCTAGAGTTTCACTAACATAATGGATAACATTCAGTTTCTTATCAACTCTTTACCCTAGAACATCACCAACAACATAATCACTAGCATCACACATATTCTCAAAAGGCAAGTTCCAATTTGGTGGTAGAACTACAGGTGCAGTAATTAAGGCCTTCTTTAGTGTTTCCAAGGCTTCTAAACAATCATCATCAAACACAAAGGGAATATCCTTTTGAAAAAGATTCATAAGTGGCCTAGAAATTTTGGAAAAGTCTTTGATAAACCTCCTATAGAAACCATCATGACTGAGGAAACTACGAATACCTTTGATATCTTTAGGACATGGAATTTTCTCAATTGCATCAACCTTGGCTTGGTCCCCCTCAATGCCTATTTCAGAAATTTTATGGCCCAAAACAATACTTTCGTTAACCATAAAGTGGCACTTCTCCCAATTCAAGACAAGATTTGTTTGTTCACGTCTCTGCAAAACTCGATCAAGATTGCTTAAACAATCATCAAAAGACTTCCCATCAACAGAAAAGTCATCCATGAAAACCTCAACAATCTTTTCACCAAAATCAGAGAATATAGCAGTCACACATCTTTGAAAGGTAGCAGGTGCATTACATAAACCAAAAGGCATATGTCTCTAAGCAAAAGTTCCAAAAGGACAAATAAAAGTGGTCTTTTCTTGATCAGGTTGTAAACATGTATATTTGAAAAACCAGAATATCCATTAAGGAAGCA
>NW_021230434.1:0-1870 GCF_002162155.2 Triticum dicoccoides | reverse complement strand
TTTGCTATTGCATCACAGTATTTACTCATACCAACTACTTTCGAATTTGAATGATCCAATTGAAACTTGAATGGCGCAACAAGTATGTTTTAAACCTATTTCTTTAACTGGATTGTTGTTCTAACTTCTTCCTCTATGTTGATTTCAGTTTCTGTTGTATAAACAGTTATGTTCTCATGTGATGCACATTACAAGTCTTGCCAATGCTATGTAGTTTCTCACACTTATATTCTATCTATGTTGTTGTGTCTTACATAGATATATGTTTGTTTCATGTTGTTATCTTTTCCACCTTACTACTGAACCGATTTATCAAAATGAGTTTCGTATACTACATGCTAAAACTATGATGTGTCTGCTTGTTTCTCTTATAGTATGCGAACAGAATATTGCAGAAGAGCACCCCACTATACAATGGTAGAGAAAGTAATGCAGATAAGGCTCAAGATAGTGAGACAACCCTGTTGGTCTCCAAGAAAGGTGATAAAAATGATCTTGTCGACAGTGAGAAAACCCCACAATCCTACATCGATGTAGTGTTCGAGTTACTGGCGAGTACCGCTGGCCCAAGCTCTTCAAACTCGCTGCCTGAATCACCTCGGCTTCTTCAGTCTCAGCTACAAGCTGAAAGGCATCAGTCAGTTGTGCTGCGGCAAGAATCAGAAGGACTGAGGAAGTCCCTGCAGAATTCAGATGCATATTTTCTTGTGCAACAGCAAGCACTGGAGGATTTAAGCGCCAAACAAGAGAAAGTTAATAAGATTGCTAAGCATCTTGCGAGCATTATGGTACCTAGGATATTGTTTCTTGAGCTCTTCTAAAGTGGTTTCAGTTCTGGACTTGTTTTCCTGCAGTGTTTATTTGCACTGGTCGCCAACTTTGACAACCAGTCTATGTGATATGCTGCTTTGTTCCCTATATTTGCACTGGTGGCAAACTTTGATGCCTCGTGGATGTAATATGTGTAATAGTTGTGATAACCTAGCTTAAGTTGCTTTCTTATTTATTTCCTTGTTGTCTTGTTTATTTGTTGCTTGTAGTGAGTGTAGTTCTTTTTCCGCGGTTTGCTAGTGGCCGCAATAACCTATTTTTTAAAACTAGGCCACAATAACCATGGGCTACATATTTACTGTAGTGACCTTGGGCCTCCTACGGGCCATAGAAACAATGGGCCTTCTATAGGCCGTAGAAACAATGGGCTTTCTACGGGGAGTAACATCAATGGGCCTTCTACGGGTCGTACGATCGATTGGCCAAACATGGGCCAATAACGGACCGCATTATGGGCCATAAACGGGCTAGAGTTGGAATCGTCCGTTCATGGGCCAACCATAACGGGCCGTCGTTAATCGGCCGTATTTGAGGATGCTATGAAAACGGCCCAACGGATTAATGGGCCACTAACGGGCCGACTGTAACCACTGGCTGAATTTGGCCCACAAGCAGAAAGGCCAGTAACAGGCCGTAAGTAACCGAATGCTGGAAATGAGCCCAAGAATAAATCGGCCCTGAGAAGGCCGAAAGATGACATGGGCTTGAAACGGACCAATGGAATAATGGGCCGTTAATGGGCATAAAGCGATATATTATTCATTACGGCCAGTTTCACCATGGGTTGTTAATGGGCCAAGAGTTATAAAGTGCCTCATATGGGCCGAAAGACGTCATGGGCCATACATGCGCCGGAAGTTACAACGGGCTGGAATCATATTGGACGGCCCAGATGACGCTATTGGGCCTAATTCGGATAGGCCGTAACGGGCCTTGGGTTAGCGGCCTGTAAATGGGCTATGTGCGAACAGGCCGTTAACAAGCTTTCCGTGGGCCGGCCAACTATCTTTTGACCAAGTTAAACAGGCTGGCCTTTTCA
>NW_021230433.1:102459-141454 GCF_002162155.2 Triticum dicoccoides | reverse complement strand
CGCGATTTACGAACCCCGTGGTGCGTTTACGTGTCGGTCAATAACACTCACAATTTTGGCAAATTTTGGTCCGTTTAGTGCACTATTACTCTATTTTTTGGGTCCCGGTGTGATTTTCATGATTGACGGACACTCGGGTGCGTATATGTGTCGGTTATCAACACTTGCAGTTTTGGCCGATTCTGCCCCGTTTCTTGGACTATTACGCACTGTTTTGGGGTCTCGAAGTGATTTCCACGATTAACGAACCGCGGGGTGCGTTTACGTGTTGGTCATCAACACTCAGACTTTTGGCCGATTCTTGCCCATTTTGTAGACTATTACTCATTGTTTTGAGGTCCCGGAGTGATTTCCACGATTAACGAACCCCTGGGGTGCGTTTACGTGTCGGTCATCAACACTCGCGTTTTTTTTCGATTTTGACCCCTTTCATGGACTATTACTCACCGTTTTGGGGTCCCAAAGCGGTTTCCATGGTTGTTGAACCCCAAGGTGCGCTTAAGTGTAGGTCATCAACAATCGCAGTTTGGGCCGATTCTGGCCCGTTTCTTAGAGTATTACTTCGTTTTGGGGGTCCCGGAGTGATTTCCACGATTTACGAACCCCGTGGTGCTATTACGTGTCGGTCAATGACACTCACAATTTTGGCCAATTTCTGGTCCGTTTCATGCACTATTACTCTATTTTTTGGGTCCCCATGTGATTTTCATGATTGACGTACACTCGGGAGCGTTTATGTGTCGGTCATCAACACTTGCAGTTTTGGCCGATTCTGCCCCGTTTCTTGGACTATTACGCACTGTTTTGGGGTCTCGAAGTGATTTCCACGATTAACGAACCGCGGGGTGCGTTTACGTGTTGGTCATCAACACTCAGACTTTTGGCCGATTCTTGCCCATTTTGTAGACTATTACTCATTGTTTTGGGGTCCCGGAGTGATTTCCATGATTAACGAACCCCCGGGGTGCGTTTACGTGTCGGTCATCAACACTCGCGTTTTTTGTCGATTTTGACCCGTTTCGTGGACTATTACTCACCGTTTTGGGGTCCCAAAGCGATTTCCATGGTTGTTGAACCCCAAGGTGTGCGCTTAAGTATAGGTCATCAACAATCATAGTTTGGGCCGATTCTGGCCCGTTTCTTAGAGTATTACTTAGTTTTGGGGGTCCCGAAGTGGTTTCCACGATTTACGAACCCCGTGGTGCATTTACGTGTCGGTCAATGACACTCACAATTTTGGCCAATTTTTGGTCCATTTCGTGCACTATTACTCTATTTTTTGGGTCCCGATGTGATTTTCATGATTGACGGACACTCGGGTGCGTTTATGTGTCGGTCATCAACACTTGCAGTTTTGGCCGATTCTGCCCCGTTTCGTGGACTATTACGCACTGTTTTGGGGTCTCAAAGTGATTTCTACGATTAATGAACCGCGGGGTGCGTTTATGTGTTGGTCATCAACACTCACACTTTTGGCCGATTCTTGCCCATTCTGTAGACTATTACTCACTGTTTTGGGGTCCCGGATTGATTTCCACAATTGACCAACCCCGGGGTGCGTTTACATGTCGGTCATCAACACTCGCCTTTTTTGTCGATTTTGGCCCGTTTCGTGGACTATTACTCACTGTTTTGGGGTCCCAAAGCGATTTCCATGGTTGTTGAACCCCAAGGTGCGCTTAAGTGTAGGTCATCAACAATCGCAGTTTTGGCCGATTCTGGCCCGTTTCTTAGAGTATTACTTAGTTTTGGGGGTCCCGGAGTGGTTTTCGCGATTTACGAACCCCGTGGTGCGTTTACGTGTCGGTCAATAACACTCACAATTTTGGCAAATTTTGGTCCGTTTAGTGCACTATTACTCTATTTTTTGGGTCCCGGTGTGATTTTCATGATTGACGGACACTCGGGTGCGTATATGTGTCGGTTATCAACACTTGCAGTTTTGGCCGATTCTGCCCCGTTTCTTGGACTATTACGCACTGTTTTGGGGTCTCGAAGTGATTTCCACGATTAACGAACCGCGGGGTGCGTTTACGTGTTGGTCATCAACACTCAGACTTTTGGCCGATTCTTGCCCATTTTGTAGACTATTACTCATTGTTTTGAGGTCCCGGAGTGATTTCCACGATTAACGAACCCCTGGGGTGCGTTTACGTGTCGGTCATCAACACTCGCGTTTTTTTTCGATTTTGACCCCTTTCATGGACTATTACTCACCGTTTTGGGGTCCCAAAGCGGTTTCCATGGTTGTTGAACCCCAAGGTGCGCTTAAGTGTAGGTCATCAACAATCGCAGTTTGGGCCGATTCTGGCCCGTTTCTTAGAGTATTACTTCGTTTTGGGGGTCCCGGAGTGATTTCCACGATTTACGAACCCCGTGGTGCTATTACGTGTCGGTCAATGACACTCACAATTTTGGCCAATTTCTGGTCCGTTTCGTGCACTATTACTCTATTTTTTGGGTCCCCATGTGATTTTCATGATTGACGTACACTCGGGAGCGTTTATGTGTCGGTCATCAACACTTGCAGTTTTGGCCGATTCTGCCCCGTTTCTTGGACTATTACGCACTGTTTTGGGGTCTCAAAGTGATTTCCACGATTAACGAACCGCGGGGTGCGTTTACGTGTTGGTCATCAACACTCAGACTTTTGGCCGATTCTTGCCCATTTTGTAGACTATTACTCATTGTTTTGGGGTCCCGGAGTGATTTCCACGATTAACGAACCCCCGGGGTGCGTTTACGTGTCGGTCATCAACACTCGCGTTTTTTGTCGATTTTGACCCGTTTCGTGGACTATTACTCACCGTTTTGGGGTCCCAAAGCGATTTCCATGGTTGTTGAACCCCAAGGTGTGCGCTTAAGTATAGGTCATCAACAATCACAGTTTGGGCCGATTCTGGCCCGTTTCTTAGAGTATTACTTAGTTTTGGGGGTCCCGAAGTGGTTTCCACGATTTACGAACCCCGTGGTGCATTTACGTGTCGGTCAATGACACTCACAATTTTGGCCAATTTTTGGTCCATTTCGTGCACTATTACTCTATTTTTTGGGTCCCGATGTGATTTTCATGATTGACAGACACTCGGGTGCGTTTATGTGTCGGTCATCAACACTTGCAGTTTTGGCCGATTCTGCCCCGTTTCGTGGACTATTACGCACTGTTTTGGGGTCTCAAAGTGATTTCTACGATTAATGAACCGCGGGGTGCGTTTACGTGTTGGTCATCAACACTCACACTTTTGGCCGATTCTTGCCCATTCTGTAGACTATTACTCACTGTTTTGGGGTCCCGGATTGATTTCCACAATTGACCAACCCCGGGGTGCGTTTACATGTCGGTCATCAACACTCGCCTTTTTTGTCGATTTTGGCCCGTTTCGTGGACTATTACTCACTGTTTTGGGGTCCCAAAGCGATTTCCATGGTTGTTGAACCCCAAGGTGCGCTTAAGTGTAGGTCATCAACAATCGCAGTTTTGGCCGATTCTGGCCCGTTTCTTAGAGTATTACTTAGTTTTGGGGGTCCCGGAGTGGTTTCCGCGATTTACGAACCCCGTGGTGCGTTTACGTGTCGGTCAATAACACTCACAATTTTGGCAAATTTTGGTCCGTTTAGTGCACTATTACTCTATTTTTTGGGTCCCGGTGTGATTTTCATGATTGACGGACACTCGGGTGCGTATATGTGTCGGTTATCAACACTTGCAGTTTTGGCCGATTCTGCCCCGTTTCTTGGACTATTACGCACTGTTTTGGGGTCTCGAAGTGATTTCCACGATTAACGAACCGCGGGGTGCGTTTACGTGTTGGTCATCAACACTCAGACTTTTGGCCGATTCATGACCATTTTGTAGACTATTACTCATTGTTTTGAGGTCCCGGAGTGATTTCCACGATTAACGAACCCCTGGGGTGCGTTTACGTGTCGGTCATCAACACTCGCGTTTTTTTTCGATTTTGACCCCTTTCATGGACTATTACTCACCGTTTTGGGGTCCCAAAGCGGTTTCCATGGTTGTTGAACCCCAAGGTGCGCTTAAGTGTAGGTCATCAACAATCGCAGTTTGGGCCGATTCTGGCCCGTTTCTTAGAGTATTACTTCGTTTTGGGGGTCCCGGAGTGATTTCCACGATTTACGAACCCCGTGGTGCTATTACGTGTCGGTCAATGACACTCACAATTTTGGCCAATTTCTGGTCCGTTTCGTGCACTATTACTCTATTTTTTGGGTCCCCATGTGATTTTCATGATTGACGTACACTCGGGAGCGTTTATGTGTCGGTCATCAACACTTGCAGTTTTGGCCGATTCTGCCCCGTTTCTTGGACTATTACGAACTGTTTTGGGGTCTCGAAGTGATTTCCACGATTAACGAACCGCGGGGTGCGTTTACGTGTTGGTCATCAACACTCAGACTTTTGGCCGATTCTTGCCCATTTTGTAGACTATTACTCATTGTTTTGGGGTCCCGGAGTGATTTCCACGATTAACGAACCCCCGGGGTGCGTTTTCGTGTCGGTCATCAACACTCGCGTTTTTGTCGATTTTGACCCGTTTCGTGGACTATTACTCACCGTTTTGGGGTCCCAAAGCGATTTCCATGGTTGTTGAACCCCAAGGTGTGCGCTTAAGTATAGGTCATCAACAATCACAGTTTGGGCCGATTCTGGCCCGTTTCTTAGAGTATTACTTAGTTTTGGGGGTCCCGAAGTGGTTTCCACGATTTACGAACCCCGTGGTGCATTTACGTGTCGGTCAATGACACTCACAATTTTGGCCAATTTTTGGTCCATTTCGTGCACTATTACTCTATTTTTTGGGTCCCGATGTGATTTTCATGATTGACGGACACTCGGGTGCGTTTATGTGTCGGTCATCAACACTTGCAGTTTTGGCCGATTCTGCCCCGTTTCGTGGACTATTACGCACTGTTTTGGGGTCTCAAAGTGATTTCTACGATTAATGAACCGCGGGGTGCGTTTACGTGTTGGTCATCAACACTCACACTTTTGGCCGATTCTTGCCCATTCTGTAGACTATTACTCACTGTTTTGGGGTCCCGGATTGATTTCCACAATTGACCAACCCCGGGGTGCGTTTACATGTCGGTCATCAACACTCGCGTTTTTTGTCGATTTTGGCCCGTTTCGTGGACTATTACTCACTGTTTTGGGGTCCCAAAGCGATTTCCATGGTTGTTGAACCCCAAGGTGCGCTTAAGTGTAGGTCATCAACAATCGCAGTTTTGGCCGATTCTGGCCCGTTTCTTAGAGTATTACTTAGTTCTGGGGGTCCCGGAGTGGTTTCCGCGATTTACGAACCCCGTGGTGCGTTTACGTGTCGGTCAATAACACTCACAATTTTGGCAAATTTTTGGTCCGTTTAGTGCACTATTACTCTATTTTTTGGGTCCCAGTGTGATTTTCATGATTGACGGACACTCGGGTGCGTATATGTGTCGGTTATCAACACTTGCAGTTTTGGCCGATTCTGCCCCGTTTCTTGGACTATTACGCACTGTTTTGGGGTCTCGAAGTGATTTCCACGATTAACGAACCACGGGGTGCGTTTACTTGTTGGTCATCAACACTCACACTTTTGGCCGATTCTTGCCCATTTTGTAGACTATTACTCACTGTTTTGGGGTCCCGGAGTTATTTCCACAATTGACGAACCCCGGGGTGCGTTTACATGTCGGTCATCAACACTCGCGTTTTTGTCGATTTTGACCCGTTTCGTGGACTATTACTCACCGTTTTGGGGTCCAAAAGCGATTTCCATGGTTGTTGAACCCCAAGGTGTGCGCTTAAGTGTAGGTCATCAACAATCGCAGTTTGGGCCGATTCTGGCCCGTTTCTTAGAGTATTACTTAGTTTTGGGGGTCCCGGAGTGGTTTCCACGATTTACGAACCCCGTGGTGCGTTTACGTGTCGGTCAATGACACTCACAATTTTGGCAAATTTTTGGTCCGTTTCGTGCACTATTACTCTAATTTTTGGGTCCCGGTGTGATTTTCATGATTGACGGACACTCGGGTGCATATATGTGTCGCTCATCAACACTTGCAGTTTTGGCCCATTCTGCCCCGTTTTGTGGACTATTACGCACTGTTTTGGGGTCTCTAAGTGATTTCCACGATTAACAAACCGCGTGGTGCGTTTACGTGTTGGTCATCAACACTCAGACTTTTGGCCGATTCTTGCCCATTTTGTAGACTATTACTCATTGTTTTGGGGTCCCGGAGTGATTTCCACGATTAACGAACCCCGGGGTGCGTTTACGTGTCGGTCATCAACACTCGCGTCTTTTTTCGATTTTGACCCGTTTTGTGGACTATTACTCACCGTTTTTGGGTCCCAAAGCGATTTCTATGGTTGTTGAAACCCAAGGTGCGCTTAAGTGTAGGTCATCAACAATCGCAGTTTGGGCCGATTCTGGCCCGTTTCTTAGAGTATTACTTAGTTTTGGGGGTCCCGGAGTGGTTTCCACGATTTACGAACCCCGTGGTGCGTTTACGTGTCGGTCAATGACACTCACAATTTTGGCCAATTTCTGGTCCGTTTCGTGCACTATTACTCTATTTTTTGGGTCCCCATGTGATTTTCATGATTGACGTACACTCGGGAGCGTTTATGTGTCGGTCATCAACACTTGCAGTTTTGGCCGATTCTGCCCCGTTTTTGGACTATTACGGAGTGTTTTGGGGTCTCGAAGTGATTTCCATGATTAACGAACCGCTTGGTGCGTTTACGTGTTGGTCATCAACACTCACACTTTTGGCCGATTCTTGCCCATTTTGTAGACTATTACTCACTGTTTTGGGGTCCCGGAGTGATTTCCACAATTGACCAACCCCGGGGTGCGTTTACATGTCGGTCATCAACACTCGCGTTTTTTGTCGATTTTGGCCCGTTTCGTGGACTATTACTCACTGTTTTGGGGTCCCAAAGCGATTTCCATGGTTGTTGAACCCCAAGGTGCGCTTAAGTGTAGGTCATCAACAATCGTAGTTTGGGCCGATTCTGGCCCGTTTCTTAGAGTATTACTTAGTTTTGGGGGTCCCGGAGTGATTTCCATGATTTACGAACCCCGTGGTGCGTTTACGTGTCGGTCAAATTTTGACCAATTTTTGGTCCATTTCGTGCACTATTACTCACCGTTTTGGCATCCCAGAGCGATTTCCACGATTTACAATCCCCGGGGTGCAATTGCGTCTGTGTTGTCAACACTCATAGTTTTGGCCAATTCTGACGCGATTCGTGGACTATTACTCATCATTTAGTGGTCCCGAAGCGATTCCATAGTGGTTGAACCCCATGGTGCGTTTACGTGTCGGTCATCGACACTCATAGTTTCGGCCGACTCTGGCCCTTTTCGTGGACTATTACTCACTGTTTTGGTGTCCTGGAGTGATTTCCATGATTAACGAACCATAGATTGTGTTCACATGTCGGTCATCAACACTAGCAGTTTGGCCGATTCTGGCCCGTTTCGTGGACTATTACTCATTGCTTTGGGGGCCCGGAGTGATTTTCATGATAAACGAACCCCGGGTGCGCTTATATGTCGGTTATCAGCACTCGCGGTTTTTGTCGATTCTGACCCGTTTCGTGGAGTATTACGCCTAAAACGAGTTCCATGGTTGTTGAACCCCAAGGTGCGTTTAAGTGTAGGTCATCAACAATTGCAGTTGGGCCGATTCTGGCCCGTTTCTTGGTCTATCACTCAGTTTTGGGGGTCCCAGAGTGATTTCCATGATTTATGAACCCCGGGGTGCATTTACATGTCGGTCATCAACACTCATAGTTTTGGCTGATACTGGCCAGTTTCGTGGACTATTTACTCACTGTTTTGGGGCCCCGAAGTGATTTCCATAGTTGTTGAACCCCAAGGTGCGCTTACGTGTCGGTCATCAACAGTCACAGTTTTGGCCGATTCTGGCACGCTTCTTGGACTATCACTCTGTTTTTTTGGGTCCCGGTGTGATTTCCATGATTGACGAACACTCGGGTGCGTTTATGTGTCGGTCATCAACACTCACAGCTTTGGCCGATGCTGGCCCGTTTCGTGGACTATTACGCAATGTTTTGGGGTCTCGAAGTGATTTCCACAATTAACGAACCGCGGGGTGCGTTTACATGTTGGTCATCAACACTCACACTTTTGGCCGATTCTTGCCCATTTTGTAGACTATTACTCACTGTTTTGGGGTCCCGGAGTGATTTCCATGATTAACGAACCTCGGGGTGCGTTTACATGTCGGTCATCAACACTCGCGTTTTTTGTCGATCTTGACCCGTTTTGTGGACTATTACTCACCGTTTTGGGGTCCCAAAGCGATTTCCATGGTTGTTGAACCCCAAGGTGTGCTTAAGTGTAGGTCATCAACAATCGCAGTTTGGGACGATTCTGGCCCGTTTCTTAGAGTATTACTTAGTTTTGGGGGTCCCGGAGTGATTTCCACGATTTACGAACCCCGTGGTGCGTTTACGTGTCGGTCAATGACACTCACAATTTTGGCCAATTTCTGGTCCGTTTCGTGCGCTATTACTCTATTTTTTGGGTCCCCATGTGATTTTCATGATTGACGGACACTCGGGAGCGTTTATGTGTCGGTCATCAACACTTGCATTTTTGGCCGATTCTGCCCCGTTTCTGGACTATTACGGACTGTTTTGGGGTCTCGAAGTGATTTCCACGATTAACGAACCGCGGGTTGCGTTTACGTGTTGGTCATCAACACTCACACTTTTGGCCGATTCTTGCCCATTTTGTAGACTATTACTCACAATTTTGGGGTCCCGGAGTGATTTCGACAATAGACGAACCCCGAGGTGCGTTTACATGTCGGTCATCAACACTTGCCTTTTTGTCGATTTTGACCAGTTTCGTGGACTATTACTCACCGTTTTGGGGTCCAAAAGCGATTTCCATGGTTGTTGAACCCCAAGGTGCGCTTAAGTGTAGGTCATCAACAATCGCAGTTTGGGCCGATTCTGGCCCGTTTCTTAGAGTATTACTTAGTTTTGGGGGTCCCGGAGTGATTTCCATGATTTACGAACCCCGTGGTGCGTTTACGTGTCGGTCAATGACACTCACAATTTTGGCCAATTTTTGCTCCATTTCGTGCACTATTACTCACCGTTTTGGCATCCCAGAGCGATTTCCACGATTTACAATCCCCGGGGTGCATTTGTGTCTGTGTTGTCAACACTCATAGTTTTGTCCAATTCTGACGCGATTCGTGGACTATTACTCATCATTTAGGGGTCCCGAAGCGATTCCATAGTGGTTGAACCCCAAGGTGCGTTTACGTGTCGGTCATCGACACTCATAGTTTCGGCCGACTCTGGCCTGTTTCGTGGACTATTACTCACTGTTTTGGGGTCCCGGAGTGATTTCCATGATTAACGAACCATAGAGTGTGTTTACATGTCGGTCATCAACACTAGCAGTTTTGGCCGATTCTCGCCCGTTTCGTGGACTATTACTCATTGCTTTGGGGGCCCGGAGTGATTTCCACGATTAACGAACCCCGGGTGCGCTTATGTGTTGGTTATCAGCACTCGCGGTTTTTGTCGATTCTGACCCGTTTCGTGGAGTATTACGCCTAAAACGAGTTCCATGGTTGTTGAACCCCAAGGTGCGTTTAAGTGTAGGTCATCAACAATTGCAGTTGGGCCGATTCTGGCCCGTTTCTTGGTCTATCACTCAGTTTTGGGGGTCCCAGAGTGATTTCCATGATTTATGAACCCCGGGGTGCATTTACGTGTCGGTCATCAACACTCACAGTTTTGGCTGATACTGGCCAGTTTCGTGGACTATTTACTCACTGTTTTGGGGCCCCGAAGTGATTTCCATAGTTGTTGAACCCCAAGGTGCGCTTACGTGTCGGTCATCAACAGTCACAGTTTTGGCCGATTCTGGCATGCTTCTTGGACTATCACTCTGTTTTTTTGGGTCCCGGTGTGATTTCCATGATTGACGAACACTCGGGTGCGTTTATGTGTCGGTCATCAAAACTCATAGTTTTGGCCGATGCTGGCCCGTTTCGTGGACTATTACGCAATGTTTTGGGGTCTCGAAGTGATTTCCACAATTAATGAACCGCGGGGTGCGTTTACATGTTGGTCATCAACACTCACACTTTTGGCCGATTCTTGCCCATTTTGAGACTATTACTCACTGTTTTGGGGTCCCGGAGTGATTTCCATGATTAATGAACCTCGGGGTGCGTTTACATGTCGGTCATCAACACTCGCATTTTTTGTCGATCTTGACCCGTTTTGTGGACTATTACTCACCGTTTTGGGGTCCCAAAGCGATTTCCATGGTTGTTGAACCCCAAGGTGTGCTTAAGTGTAGGTCATCAACAATCGCAGTTTGGGACGATTCTGGCCCGTTTCTTACAGTATTACTTAGTTTTGGGGGTCCCGGAGTGATTTCCACAATTTACGAACCCCGTGGTGCGTTTACGTGTCGGTCAATGACACTCACAATTTTGGCCAATTTCTGGTCCGTTTCATGCGCTATTACTCTATTTTTTGGGTCCCCATGTGATTTTCATGATTGACGGACACTCGGGAGCGTTTATGTGTCGGTCATCAACACTTGCATTTTTGGCCGATTCTGCCCCGTTCCTGGACTATTACGGACTGTTTTGGGGTCTCGAAGTGATTTCCACGATTAACGAACCGCGGGTTGCATTTACGTGTTGGTCATCAACACTCACACTTTTGGCCGATTCTTGCCCATTTTGTAGACTATTACTCACAGTTTTGGGGTCCCGGAGTGATTTCGACAATAGACGAACCCCGGGGTGCGTTTACATATCGGTCATCAACACTCGCGTTTTTGTCGATTTTGACCTATTTCGTGGATTATTACTCACCGTTTTGGGGTCCAAAAGCGATTTCCATGGTTGTTGAACCCCAAGGTGCGCTTAAGTGTAGGTCATCAACAATCGCAGTTTGGGCCGATTCTGGCCCGTTTCTTAGAGTATTACTTAGTTTTGGGGGTCCCGGAGTGATTTCTATGATTTACGAACCCCGTGGTGCATTTACGTGTCGGTCAATGACACTCACAATTTTGGCCAATTTTTGCTCCATTTCGTGCACTATTACTCACTGTTTGGCATCCCAGAGCGATTTCCACGATTTACAATCCCCGGGGTGCATTTGCGTCTGTGTTGTCAACACTCATAGTTTTGGCCAATTCTGACGCGATTCGTGGACTATTACTCATCATTTAGGGGTCCCGAAGCGATTCCATAGTGGTTGAACCCCAAGGTGCGTTTACGTGTCGGTCATCGACACTCATTGTTTCGGCCGACTCTGGCCCGTTTCGTGGACTATTACTCACTGTTTTGGGGTCCCGGAGTGATTTCCATGATTAACAAACCATAGAGTGTGTTTACATGTCGGTCATCAACACTAGCAGTTTTGGCCGATTCTGGCCCGTTTCGTGGACTATTACTCATTGCTTTGGGGGCCCGGAGTGATTTCCACGATTAACGAACCCCGGGTGCGCTTATGTGTTGGTTATCAGCACTCGCGGTTTTTGTCGATTCTGACCCGTTTCGTGGAGTATTACGCCTAAAACGAGTTCCATGGTTGTTGAACCCCAAGGTGCGTTTAAGTGAAGGTCATCAACAATTGCAGTTGGGCCGATTCTGGCCCGTTTCTTGGTCTATCACTCAGTTTTGGGGCTCCCAGAGTGATTTCCATGATTTATGAACCCCGGGGTGCATTTACGTGTCGGTCATCAACACTCACAGTTTTGGCTGATACTGGCCAGTTTCGTGGACTATTTACTCACTGTTTTGTGGCCCCGAAGTGATTTCCATAGTTGTTGAACCCCAAGGTGCGCTTACGTGTCGGTCATCAACAGTCACAGTTTTGGCCTATTCTGGCACGCTTCTTGGACTATCACTCTATTTTTTGGGTCCCGGTGTGATTTCCATGATTGACAAACACTCGGGTGCGTTTATGTGTCGGTCATCAACACTCACAGTTTTGGCCGATGCTGGCCCGTTTCATGGACTATTACGCAATGTTTTGGGGTCTCGAAGTGATTTCCACAATTAACGAACCGCGGGGTGCGTTTACATGTTGGTCATCAACACTCACACTTTTGGCTGATTCTTGCCCATTTTGTAGACTATTACTCACTGTTTTGGGGTCCCGGAGTGATTTCCATGATTAATGAACCTCGGGGTGCGTTTACATGTCGGTCATCAACACTCGCGTTTTTTGTCGATCTTGACCCGTTTTGTGGACTATTACTCACCGTTTTGGGGTCCCAAAGCGATTTCCATGGTTGTGGAACCCCAAGGTGTGCTTAAGTGTAGGTCATCAACAATCGCAGTTTGGGACGATTCTGGCCCGTTTCTTAGAGTATTACTTAGTTTTGGGGGTCCCGGAGTGATTTCCATGATTTACGAACCCCGTGGTGCGTTTACGTGTCGGTCAATGACACTCACAATTTTGGCCAATTTTCCTCCATTTCGTGCACTATTACTCACCGTTTTGGCATCCCAGAGCGATTTCCACGATTTACAATCCCCGGGGTGCATTTGCGTCTGTGTTGTCAACACTCATAGTTTTGGCCAATTCTGACGCGATTCGTGGACTATTACTCATCATTTAGGGGTCCCGAAGCGATTCCATAGTGGTTGAACCCCAAGGTGCGTTTACGTGTCGGTCATCGACACTCATAGTTTCGGCCGACTCTGGCCCGTTTCGTGGACTATTACTCACTGTTTTGGGGTCCCGGAGTGATTTCCATGATTAACAAACCATAGAGTGTGTTTACATGTCGGTCATCAACACTAGCAGTTTTGGCTGATTCTGGCCCGTTTCGTGGACTATTACTCATTGCTTTGGGGGCCCGGAGTGATTTCCACGATTAACGAACCCCGGGTGCGCTTATGTGTCGGTTATCAGCACTCGCGGTTTTTGTCGATTCTGACCCGTTTCGTGGAGTATTACGCCTAAAACGAGTTCCATGGTTGTTGAACCCCAAGGTGCGTTTAAGTGAAGGTCATCAACAATTGCAGTTGGGCCGATTCTGGCCCATTTCTTGGTCTATCACTCAGTTTTGGGGCTCCCAGAGTGATTTCCATGATTTATGAACCCCGGGGTGCATTTACGTGTCGGTCATCAACACTCACAGTTTTGGCTGATACTGGCCAGTTTCGTGGACTATTTACTCACTGTTTTGTGGCCCCGAAGTGATTTCCATAGTTGTTGAACCCCAAGGTGCGCTTACGTGTCGGTCATCAACAGTCACAGTTTTGGCCTATTCTGGCACGCTTCTTGGACTATCACTCTATTTTTTGGGTCCCGGAGTGATTTCCATGATTGACGAACACTCGGGTGCGTTTATGTGTCGGTCATCAACACTCACAGTTTTGGCCGATGCTGGCCCGTTTCATGGACTATTACGCAATGTTTTGGGGTCTCGAAGTGATTTCCACAATTAACGAACCGCGGTGTGCGTTTACATGTTGGTCATCAACACTCACACTTCTGGCTGATTCTTGCCCATTTTGTAGACTATTACTCACTGTTTTGGGGTCCCGGAGTGATTTCCATGATTAACGAACCTCGGGGTGCGTTTACATGTCGGTCATCAACACTCGCGTTTTTTGTCGATCTTGACCCGTTTTGTGGACTATTACTCACCGTTTTGGGGTCCCAAAGCGATTTCCATTATTGTTGAACCCCAAGGTGTGCTTAAGTGTAGGTCATCAACAATCGCAGTTTGGGACGATTCTGGCCCGTTTCTTAGAGTATTACTTAGTTTTGGGGGTCCCGGAGTGATTTCCACAATTTACGAACCCCGTGGTGCGTTTACGTGTCGGTCAATGACACTCACAATTTTGGCCAATTTCTGGTCCGTTTCATGCGCTATTACTCTATTTTTTGGGTCCCCATGTGATTTTCATGATTGACGGACACTCGGGAGCGTTTATGTGTCGGTCATCAACACTTGCATTTTTGGCCGATTCTGCCCCGTTCCTGGACTATTACGGACTATTTTGGGGTCTCGAAGTGATTTCCACGATTAACGAACCGCGGGTTGCATTTACGTGTTGGTCATCAACACTCACACTTTTGGCCGATTCTTGCCCATTTTGTAGACTATTACTCACAGTTTAGGGGTCCCGGAGTGATTTCGACAATAGACGAACCCCAGGGTGCGTTTACATGTCGGTCATCAACACTCGCGTTTTTGTCGATTTTGACCTATTTCGTGGACTATTACTCACCGTTTTGGGGTCCAAAAGCGATTTCCATGGTTGTTGAACCCCAAGGTGCGCTTAAGTGTAGGTCATCAACAATCGCAGTTTGGGACGATTCTGGCCCGTTTCTTAGAGTATTACTTAGTTTTGGGGGTCCCGGAGTGATTTCCATGATTTACGAACCCCGTGGTGCGTTTACGTGTCGGTCAATGACACTCACAATTTTGGCCAATTTTTGCTCCATTTCGTGCACTATTACTCACCGTTTTGGCATCCCAGAGCGATTTCCACGATTTACAATCCCCGGGGTGCATTTGCGTCTGTGTTGTCAACACTCATAGTTTTGGCCAATTCTGACGCGATTCGTGGACTATTACTCATCATTTAGGGGTCCCGAAGCGATTCCATAGTGGTTGAACCCCAAGGTGCGTTTATGTGTCGGTCATCGACACTCATAGTTTCGGCCGACTCTGGCCCGTTTCGTGGACTATTACTCACTGTTTTCGGGTCCCGGAGTGATTTCCATGATTAACGAACCATAGAGTGTGTTTACATGTCGGTCATCAACACTAGCAGTTTTGGCCGATTCTGGCCCGTTTCGTGGACTATTACTCATTGCTTTGGGGGCCCGGAGTGATTTCCACGATTAACGAACCCCGGGTGCGCTTATGTGTTGGTTATCAGCACTCGCGGTTTTTGTCGATTCTGACCCGTTTCGTGGAGTATTACGCCTAAAACGAGTTCCATGGTTGTTGAACCCCAAGGTGCGTTTAAGTGTAGGTCATCAACAATTGCAGTTGGGCCGATTCTGGCCCGTTTCTTGGTCTATCACTCAGTTTTGGGGGTCCCAGAGTGATTTCCATGATTTATGAACCCCGGGGTGCATTTACGTGTCGGTCATCAACACTCACAGTTTTGGCTGATACTGGCCAGTTTCGTGGACTATTTACTCACTGTTTTGTGGCCCCGAAGTGATTTCCATAGTTGTTGAACCCCAAGGTGCGCTTACGTGTCGGTCATCAACAGTCACAGTTTTGGCCTATTCTGGCACGCTTCTTGGACTATCACTCTGTTTTTTTGGGTCCCGGTGTGATTTCCATGATTGACGAACCCTCGGGTGCGTTTATGTGTCGGTCATCAACACTCACAGTTTTGGCCGATGCTGGCCCGTTTCGTGGACTATTACGCAATGTTTTGGGGTCTCGAAGTGATTTCCACAATTAATGAACCGCGGGGTGCGTTTACATGTTGGTCATCAACACTCACACTTTTGGCCGATTCTTGCCCATTTTGAGACTATTACTCACTGTTTTGGGGTCCCGGAGTGATTTCCATGATTAATGAACCTCGGGGTGCGTTTACATGTCGGTCATCAACACTCGCGTTTTTTGTCGATCTTGACCCGTTTTGTGGAGTATTACTCACCGTTTTGGGGTCCCAAAGCGATTTCCATGGTTGTTGAACCCCAAGGTGTGCTTAAGTGTAGGTCATCAACAATCGCAGTTTGGGACGATTCTGCCCGTTTCTTAGAGTATTACTTAGTTTTGGGGGTCCCGGAGTGATTTCCACAATTTACGAACCCCGTGGTGCGTTTACGTGTCGGTCAATGACACTCACAATTTTGGCCAATTTCTGGTCCGTTTCATGCGCTATTACTCTATTTTTTGGGTCCCCATGTGATTTTCATGATTGACGGACACTCGGGAGCGTTTATGTGTCGGTCATCAACACTTGCATTTTTGGCCGATTCTGCCCCGTTCCTGGACTATTACGGACTGTTTTGGGGTCTCGAAGTGATTTCCACGATTAGCGAACCGCGGGTTGCATTTACGTGTTGGTCATCAACACTCACACTTTTGGCCGATTCTTGCCCATTTTGTAGACTATTACTCACAGTTTTGGTGTCCCGGAGTGATTTCGACAATAGACGAACCCCGGGGTGCGTTTACATGTCGGTCATCAACACTCGCGTTTTTGTCGATTTTGACCTATTTCGTGGACTATTACTCACCGTTTTGGGGTCCAAAAGCGATTTCCATGGTTGTTGAACCCCAAGGTGCGCTTAAGTGTAGGTCATCGACAATCGCAGTTTGGGCCGATTCTGGCCCGTTTCTTAGAGTATTACTTAGTTTTGGGGGTCCCGGAGTGATTTCCATGATTTACGAACCCCGTGGTGCGTTTACGTGTCGGTCAATGACACTCACAATTTTGGCCAATTTTTGGTCCATTTCGTGCACTATTACACATCGTTTTGTCGTCCTAGAGCGATTTCCATGATTTACAATCCCCGGGGTGCATTTGCGTGTGTGTTGTCAACACTCGTAGTTTTGGCAAATTCTGACGCGATTCGTGCCCTATTACTCATCATTTAGGGGTCCCGAAGCGCTTCCATAGTGGTTGAACCCCAAGGTGCGTTTACGTGTCGGTCATCGACACTCATAGTTTCGGCCGACTCTGGCCTGTTTTGTGGACTATTACTCACTGTTTTGGGGTCCCGGAGTGATTTCCATGATTAGCGAACCATAGAGTGTGTTTACATGTCGGTCATCAACACTAGCAGTTTTGTCCGATTCTGGCCCGTTTCGTGGACTATTACTCATTGCTTTGGGTGCCCGGAGTGATTTCCACGATTAACGAACCCCGGGTGCACTTATGTGTCGGTTATCAGCACTCGCGGTTTTTGTCGATTCTGACCCGTTTCATGGAGTATTATGCCTAAAACGAGTTCCATGGTTGTTGAACCCCAAGGTGCGTTTAAGTGTAGGTCATCATAAATTGCAGTTGGCCCGATTCTGGCCCGTTTCTTGGTCTATGACTCAGTTTTGGGGGTCCTAGAGTGATTTCCATGATTTATGAACCCCGATGTGCATTTACGTGTCGGTCATCAACACTCACAGTTTTGGATGATACTGGCCAGTTTCGTGGACTATTTACTCACTGTTTTGGGGACCCGAAGTGATTTCCATAGTTGTTGAACCCCAAGGTGCACTTACGTGTTAGTCATCAACAGTCACAGTTTTGGCCGATTCTGGCACGTTTCTTGGACTATCACTCTGTTTTTTGGGTCCCGGTGTGATTTCCATGATTGACGAACACTCGGGTGCGTTTATGTGTCGGTCATCAACACTCACAGTTTTGGCCGATGCTGGCTCGTTTCATGGACTATTACGCAATGTTTTGGGGTCTCGAAGTGATTTCCACAATTAACGAACCGCGGGGTGCGTTTACGTGTTGGTCATCAACACTCACACTTTTGGCCGATTCTTGCCCATTTTGTAGACTATTACTCACTGTTTTGGGGTCCCGGAGTGATTTCCATGATTAACGAACCTCGGGGTGCGTTTACATGTCGGTCATCAACACTCGCGTTTTTTGTCGATCTTGACCCGTTTTGTGGACTATTACTCACCGTTTTGGGGTCCCAAAGCGATTTCCATGGTTGTTGAACCCCAAGGTGTGCTTAAGTGTAGGTCATCAACAATCGCAGTTTTGGACGATTCTGGCCCGTTTCTTAGAGTACTACTTAGTTTTGGGGGTCTCGTAGTGATTTCCACGATTTACGAACCCCGTGGTGCGTTTATGTGTCGGTCAATGACACTCACAATTTTGGCCAATTTTTGGTCCATTACGTGCACTATTACACACCGTTTTGTCGTCCTAGAGCGATTTCCATGATTTACAATCCCCGGGGTGCATTTGCGTCTGTGTTGTCAACACTCATAGTTTTGGCAAATTCTGACGCGATTCGTGGACTATTACTCATCATTTAGGGGTCCCGAAGCGATTCCATAGTGGTTGAACCCCAAGGTGCGTTTACGTGTCGGTCATCGACACTCATAGTTTCGGCCGACTCTGGCCTGTTTCGTGGACTATTACTCACTGTTTTGGGGTCTCGGAGTGATTTCCATGATTAACGAACCATAGAGTGTGTTTACATGTCGGTCATCAACACTAGCAGTTTTGGCCGATTCTGGCCCATTTCGTGGACTATTACTCATTGCTTTGGGGGCCCGGAGTGATTTCCACGATTAACGAACCCCGGGTGCGCTTATGTGTCGGTTATCAGCACTCGCGGTTTTTGTCGATTCTGACCCGTTTCATGGAGTATTATGCCTAAAACGAGTTCCATGGTTGTTGAACCCCAAGGTGCGTTTAAGTGTTGGTCATCATAAATTGCAGTTGGGCCGATTCTGGCCCGTTTCTTGGTCTATCACTCAGTTTTGGGGGTCCCAGAGTGATTTCCATGATTTATGAACCCCGGGGTGCATTTACGTGTCGGTCATCAACACTCACAGTTTTGGATGATACTGGCCAGTTTCGTGGACTATTTACTCACTGTTTTGGGGCCCCGAAGTGATTTCCATAGTTGTTGAACCCCAAGGTGCACTTACGTGTTAGTCATCAACAGTCACAGTTTTGGCCGATTCTGGCACGTTTCTTGGACTATCACTCTGTTTTTTGGGTCCCGGTGTGATTTCCATGATTGACGAACACTCGGGTGCGTTTATGTGTCGGTCATCAACACTCACAGTTTTGGCCGATGCTGGCTCGTTTCATGGACTATTACGCAATGTTTTGGGGTCTCGAAGTGATTTCCACAATTAACGAACCGCGGGGTGCGTTTACGTGTTGGTCATCAACACTCACACTTTTGGCCGATTCTTGCCCATTTTGTAGACTATTACTCACTGTTTTGGGGTCCCGGAGTGATTTCCATGATTAACGAACCTCGGGGTGCGTTTACATGTCGGTCATCAACACTCGCGTTTTTTGTCGATCTTGACCCGTTTTGTGGACTATTACTCACCGTTTTGGGGTCCCAAAGCGATTTCCATGGTTGTTGAACCCCAAGGTGTGCTTAAGTGTAGGTCATCAACAATCGCAGTTTTGGACGATTCTGGCCCGTTTCTTAGAGTATTACTTAGTTTTGGGGGTCTCGTAGTGATTTCCACGATTTACGAACCCCGTGGTGCGTTTATGTGTCGGTCAATGACACTCACAATTTTGGCCAATTTTTGGTCCATTACGTGCACTATTACACACCGTTTTGTCGTCCTAGAGCGATTTCCATGATTTACAATCCCCGGGGTGCATTTGCATCTGTGTTGTCAACACTCATAGTTTTGGCAAATTCTGACGCGATTCGTGGACTATTACTCATCATTTAGGGGTCCCGAAGCGATTCCATAGTGGTTGAACCCCAAGGTGCGTTTACGTGTCGGTCATCGACACTCATAGTTTCGGCCGACTCTGGCCTGTTTCGTGGACTATTACTCACTGTTTTGGGGTCCCGGAGTGATTTCCATGATTAACGAACCATAGAGTGTGTTTACATGTCGGTCATCAACACTAGCAGTTTTGGCCGATTCTGGCCCATTTCGTGGACTATTACTCATTGCTTTGGGGGCCCGGAGTGATTTCCACGATTAACGAACCCCGGGTGCGCTTATGTGTCGGTTATCAGCACTCGCGGTTTTTGTCGATTCTGACCCGTTTCATGGAGTATTATGCCTAAAACGAGTTCCATGGTTGTTGAACCCCAAGGTGCGTTTAAGTGTTGGTCATCATAAATTGCAGTTGGGCCGATTCTGGCCCGTTTCTTGGTCTATCACTCAGTTTTGGGGGTCCCAGAGTGATTTCCATGATTTATGAACCCCGGGGTGCATTTACGTGTCGGTCATCAACACTCACAGTTTTGGATGATACTGGCCAGTTTCGTGGACTATTTACTCACTGTTTTGGGGCCCCGAAGTGATTTCCATAGTTGTTGAACCCCAAGGTGCGCTTACGTGTCGGTCATCAACAGTCACAGTTTTGGCCGATTCTGGCACGTTTCTTCGACTATCACTCTGTTTTTTGGGTCCCGGTGTGATTTCCATGATTGACGAACACTCGGGTGCGTTTATGTGTCGGTCACCAACACTCACAGTTTTGGCCGATGCTGGCCCGTTTCGTGGACTATTACGCAATTTTTTGGGGTCTCGAAGTGATTTCCACAATTAACGAACCGCGGGGTGCGTTTACATGTAGGTCATCAACACTCACACTTTTGGCCGATTCTTGCCCATTTTGTAGACTATTACTCACTGTTTTGGGGTCCCAGAGTGATTTCCATGATTAGCGAACCTCGGGGTGCGTTTACATGTCGGTCATCAACACTCGCGTTTTTTGTCGATCATGACCCGTTTTGTGGACTATTACTCACCGTTTTGGGGTCCCAAAGTGATTTCCATGGTTGTTGAACCCCAAGGTGTGCTTAAGTGTAGGTCATCAACAATCGAAGTTTGGGCCGATTCTGGCACGTTTCTTAGAGTATTACTTAGTTTTGGGGGTCCCGGAGTGATTTCCACGATTTACGACCCCCGTGGTGCGTTTACGTGTCGGCCAATGACATTCACAATTTTGGCCAATTTTTGGTCCATTTCGTGCACTATTACACACCGTTTTGTCGTCCTAGAGCGATTTCCATGATTTACAATCCCCGGGGTGTGTTTGCGTCTCTGTTGTCAACACTCACAGTTTTGGCCAATTCTGACGCAATTCGTGGACTATTACTCATCATTTAGGGGTCCCGAAGCGATTCCATAGTGGTTGAACCCCAAGGTGCGTTTACGTGTCGGTCATCGACACTCATAGTTTCGGCCGATTCTGGCCCGTTTCGTGGACTATTACTCACTGTGTTGGGGTCCCGGAGTGATTTCCATGATTAACGAACCATAGAGTGTGTTTACTTGTCGGTCATCAACACTAGCAGTTTTGTCTGATTCTGGCCCATTTCGTGGACTATTATTCATTGCTTTGGGGCCCCGGAGTGATTTCCACAATTAATGAACCCCCGGGTGCGCTTATGTGTCGGTTATCAGCACTCGCCGTTTTTGTCGATTCTGACCCATTTCGTGGAGTATTATGCCTAAAATGATTTCCATGGTTTTTGAACCCAAGGTGCGTTTAAGTGTAGGTCATCAACAATTGCAGTTGGGCCGATTGTGGCCCGTTTCTTGGTCTATCACTCAGTTTTGGGGGTCCCACAGTGATTTCCACGATTTATGTACCCCGGGGTGCATTTACGTGTGGGTCATCAACACTCACAGTTTTGGCTGATTCTGGCCAGTTTCGTGGACTATTTACTCACTATTTTGGGGCCCCGAAGTGATTTCCATAGTTGTTGAACCCCAAGGTGCGCTTACGTGTCGGTCATCAATAGTCACAGTTTTGGCCGATTCTGGCACGTTTCTTGGACTATCACTCTGTTTTTTGGGTCCCGGTGTGATTTCCATGATTGACCAACACTCGGGTGGGTTTACGAGTCGGCCGTCAACACTCACAGTTTTGGCCGATTCTGGCCCGTTTCATCGACTATTACGCAATGTTTTGGGGTCTCGAAGTGATTTCCACGATTAACGAACCGTGGGGTGCGTTTACGTGTTGGTCATCAACACTCATGCTTTTGGCCGATTCTTGCCCATTTTGTAGACTATTACTCACTGTTTTGGGGTCCCGGAGTGATTTCCACGATTAACGAACCTCGGGGTGCGTTTTCATGTCGGTCATCAACACTCGCGTTTTTTGTCGATTTTGACCCGTTTCGTGGACTATTACTCACCGTTTTGGGGTCCCAAAATGATTGCCATGGTTGTTGAACCCCAAGGTGCGCTTAAGTGTAGGTCATCAACAATCGCAGTTTGGGTCGATTCTGGCCCGTTTCTTAGATTATTACTTAGTTTTGGGGGTCCCGGAGTGATTTCCACGATTTACGAACCCCGTGGTGCGTTTACGTGTCGGTCAATGACACTCACAATTTTGGCCAATTTCTGGTCCGTTTCTTGCGCTATTTCTCTATTTTTTGGGTCCCCATGTGATTTTCATGATTGACGGACACTCGGTTGCGTTTATGTGTCGGTCATCAACACACGCAGTTTTGGCCGATTCTGCCCCGTTTCTGGACTATCACGGACTGTTTTGGGGTCTCGAAGTGATTTCCACGATTAACGAACCGCGGGGTGCGTTTACGTGTTGGTCATCAACACTCACACTTTTGGCCGATTCTTGCCCATTTTGTAGACTATTACTCACTGTTTTTGGGTCCCGGAGTGATTTCCACAATTGACGAACCCCGGGGTGCGTTTACATGTCGGTCATCAAAACTCGCGTTTTTTGTCGATTTTGACCAGTTTCGTGGACTATTACTCACCGTTTTGGGGTCCCAAAGCGATTTCCATGGTTGTTGAACCCCAAGGTGCGCTTAAGTGTAGGTCATCAACAATCGCAGTTTGGGCCGATTCTGGCCCGTTTCTTAGAGTATTACTTAGTTTTGGGGGTCCCGGAGTGATTTCCATGATTTACGAACCCCGTGCTGCGTTTACGTGTCGGTCAATGACACTCACAATTTTGGCCAATTTCTGGTCCGTTTCCTGCATTATTACTCTATTTTGGGTCCCCATGTGATTTTCATGATTGACGGACACTCGGGTGCGTTTATGTGTCGGTCATCAACACTAGCAGTTTTGGCTGATTCTGCCCCGTTTCTGGACTATTACGGACTGTTTTGGGGTCTCGAAGTGATTTCCAGGATTAACGAACCGCGGGGTGCGTTTACGTGTTGGTCATCAACACTCACACTTTTGGCCGATTCTTGCCCATTTTGCAGACTATTACTCACTGTTTTGGGGTCCCGGAGTGATTTCCACAATTGACGAACCCTGGGTGCGTTTACATGTCGGTCATCAACACTCGCGTTTTTTGTCGATCTTGACCAGTTTCGTGGACTATTACTCACCGTTTTGGGGCCCCAAAGCGATTTCCATGGTTGTTGAACCCCAAGGTGCGCTTAAGTGTAGTTCATCAACAATCGCAGTTTGGGACGATTCTGGCCCGTTTCTTAGAGTATTACTTAGTTTTGGGGGTCCCGGAGTGATTTCCACGATTTACGAACCCCGTGCTGCGTTTACGTGTCGGTCAATGACACTCACAATTTTGGCCAATTTCTAGTCCGTTTCGTGCATTATTACTATATTTTTGGGACCCCATGTGATTTTCATGATTGACGGACACTCGGGTGCGTTTATGTGTCGGTCATCAACACTCGCAGTTTTAGCTGATTCTGCCCCGTTTCTGGACTATTACGGACTGTTTTGGGGTCTCGAAGTGATTTCCACGATTAATGAACCGCGGGGTGCGTTTACGTGTTGGTCATCAACACTCACACTTTTGGCCGATTCTTGCCCATTTTGTAGACTATTACTCACTGTTTTGGGGTCCCGGAGTGATTTCCACAATTGACGAACCGCGGGGTGCGTTTACATGTCAGTCATCTACACTCGAGTTTTTTGTCGATTTTGACCCGTTTCGTGGACTATTACTCACCGTTTTGGGGTCCCAAAGTGATTTCCATGGTTGTTGAACCCCAAGTTGCGCTTAAGTGTAGGTCATCAACAATCGCAGTTGGGGCCGATTCTGGCCCGTTTCTTAGAGTATTACTTAGTTTTGGGGGTCCCGGAGTGATTTCCACGATTTACGAACCCCATGGTGCATTTTCGTGTCGGTCAATGACACTCACAATTTTGGCCAATTTTTGGTCCGTTTCGTGCACTATTACTCACCGTTTTGGCGTCCCAGAGCGATTTCCACGATTTACAATCCCCGGGGTGCGTTTGCGTCTGTGTTGTCAACACTCACAGTTTTGTCCAATTCTGACGCGATTCGTGGACTATTACTCATCATTTAGGGGTCCCGAAGTGATTCCATAGTGGTTGAACCCCAATGTGCATTTACGTGTCGGTCATCGACACTCATAGTTCTGGCCCGTTTCATGGACTATTACTCACTGTTTTGGGGTCCCTGAGTGATTTCCATGATTAACGAACCATAGAGTGTGTTTACATGTCGGTCATCAACACTAGGAGTTTTGGCCGATTCTGGCCCGTTTCATGGACTATTACTCATTGCTTTGGGGACCCGGAGTGATTTCCACGATTAACGAACCCCCGGGTGCGCTTATGTGTCGGTTATCAGCACTCGCGGTTTTTGTGGAGTATTACGCCTAAAACGATTTCCATGGTTGTTGAACCCCAAGGTGCGCTTAAGTGTAGGTCATCAACAATTGCAGTTGGGCCGATTCTGGCCCGTTTCTTGGTCTATCACTCAGTTTTGGGGGTCCCAGAGTGATTTCCACGATTTATGAACCCCGGGGTGCATTTACGTGTGGGTCATCAACACTCACAGTTTTGGCTGATTCTGGCCAGTTTCGTGGACTATTTACTCACTGTTTAGGGGCCCCAAAGTGATTTCCATAGTTTTTGAACCGCAAGGTGGGCTTACGTGTCGGTCATCAGCAGTCACAGTTTTGGCCGATTCTGGCACGTTTCTTGGACTATCACTCTGTTTTTTGGGTCCCGGTGTGATTTCCATGATTGATGACTACTCGGGTGCGTTTATGTGTCGGTCATCAACACTCACAGTTTTGGCCGATTCTGGCCCGTTTCATGCACTATTACGCAATGTTTTGGGGTCTCGACGTGATTTCCACGATTAGCAAACCGCGGGGTGCGTTTACGTGTTGGTCATCAACACTCACGTTTCTTTTCGATTTTGACCAGTTTCGTGGACTTTTACTCACCGTTTTGGGGTCCCAAAGCGATTTCCATGGTTGTTCAACCCCAAGGTGCGCTTAAGTGTAGGTCATCAACAATCGTAGTTTGGGCCGATTCTGGCCCGTTTCTTAGAGTATTACTTAGTTTTGGGGGTCCCAGAGTGATTTCCATGATTTACGAACCCCGTGCTGCATTTACGTGTCGGTCAATGACACTCACAATTTTGGCCAATTTCTGGTCTGTTTCGTGCACTGTTACTCTATTTTTTGGGTCCCGGTGTGATTTCCATGATTGACGAACACTCCGGTGCGTTTATGTGTCGGTCATCAACACTCATAGTTTTGGCCGATTCTGGCCCGTTTCGTGGACTATTACGGACTATTTTGGGGTCTCGAAGAGATTTCCACGATTAACAAACCGCGGGGTGCGTTTACGTGTTGGTCATCAACACTCACACTTTTGGCCGATTCTTACCCATTTTGTAGACTATTACTCACTGTTTTGGGGTCCCGGAGTGATTTCCACGATTAACTAACCCCGGGGTGCGTTTACGTGTCGGTCATCAACACTCGCGTTTCTTTTCTATTTTGACCCGTTTCGTGGACTATTACTCACCGTTTTGGGGTCCCAAAGCGATTTCCATGGTTGTTGAACCCCAAGGTGCGCTTAAGTGTAGGTCATCAACAATCGTAATTTGGGCCGATTCTGGCCCGTTTCTTAGAGTATTACTTAGTTTTGGGGGTCCCGGAGTGATTTCCATGATTTACGAACCCCGTGGTGCGTTTACGTGTCGGTCAATGACACTCACAATTTTGGCCAATTTCTGGTCCGTTTCGTGCACTATTACTCTATTTTTGGGTCACCATGTGATTTTCATGATTGACGGACACTCGGGTGCGTTTATGTGTCGGTCATCAACACTTGCAGTTTTGGCCGATTCTGCCCCGTTTCTGGACTATTACGGACTGGTTTGGGGTCTCGAAGTGATTTTCACGATTAACGAACCGCGGGGTGCGTTTACGTGTTGGTCATCAACACTCACACTTTTGGCCGATTCTTGCCCATTTTGCAGACTATTACTCACTGTCTTGGGGTCCCAGAGTGATTTCCGCAATTGACGAACCATGGGGTGCGTTTACATGTCGGTCATCAACACTCGCTTTTTTTGTCGATTTTTGACCCGTTTCGTGGACTATTACTCACCGTTTGGGGGTCCCAAAGCGATTTCCATGGTTGTTGAACCCCAAGGTGCGGTTAAGTGTAGGTCATCTACAATCGCAGTTTGGGCCTATCTGGCCCGTTTCTTAGAGTATTACTTAGTTTTGGGGGTCCCGGAGTGATTTCCACGATTTACAAACCCCGTGGTGCGTTTTCGTGTCGGTCAATGACACTCACAATTTTGGCCAATTTTTGGTCCGTTTCGTGCACTATTACTCACCGTTTTGGCATCCCAGAGCGATTTCCACGATTTACAATCCCCCGGGTGCGTTTGCGTCTGTGTTGTCAACACTCACAGTTTTGGCCAATTCTGACGCGATTCGTGGACTATTACTCATCATTTAGGGGTCCCGAAGCGATTCCACAGTGGTTGAACCCCAAGGTGCGTTTACGTGTCGGTCATCGACACTCATAGTTTCGGCCGATTCTGGCCCATTTCGTCGACTATTACTCACTGTTTTGGGGTCCCGGAGTGATTTCCATGATTAACGAACCATAGAGTGTGTTTACATGTCGGTCATCAACACTAGCAGTTTTGGCCGATTCTGGCCCGTTTCGTGGACTATTACTCATTGCTTTGGGGCCCCGGAGTGATTTCCACGATTAACGAACCCCGGGGAGCGCTTATGTGTCGGTTATCAGCACTCGCGGTTTTTGTCCATTCTGACCCGTTTCGTGTAGTATTACGCCTAAAACGATTTCCATGGTTGTTGAACCCCAAGATGCGTTTAAGTGTAGGTCATCAACAATTGTAGTTGGGCCGATTCTGGCCCGTTTCTTGGTCTATCACTCAGTTTTGGGGGTCCCAGAGTGATTTCCACGATTTATGAACCCCGGGGTGCATTTACGTGTCGGTCATCAACACTCACAGTTTTGGCTGATTCTGGCCAGTTTCGTGGACTATTTACTCACTGTTTAGGGGCCCCGAAGTGATTTCCATAGTTGTTGAACCGCAAGGTGGGCTTACGTGTCGGTCATCAGCAGTCACAGTTTTGGCTGATTCTGGCACGTTGCTTGGACTATCACTCTATTTTTTGGGTCCCGGTGTGATTTCCATGATTGACGAATACTCGGGTCCGTTTATGTGTCGGTCATCAACACTCACAGTTTTGGCCGATTCTGGCCCGTTTCATGCACTATTACGCAATGTTTTGTGGTCTCGACGTGATTTCCACGATTAACAAACCGCGTGGTGCGTTTACGTGTTGGTCATCAACACTCACGTTTCTTTTCGATTTTGACCAGTTTCGTGGACTTTTACTCACCGTTTTGGGGTCCCAAAGCGATTTCCATGGTTGTTGAACCCCAAGGTGCGCTTAAGTGTAGGTCATCAACAATCGCAGTTTGGGCCGATTCTGGCCCGTTTCTTAGAGTATTACTTAGTTTTGGGGGTCCCAGAGTGATTTCCACGATTTACGAACCCCGTGCTGCATTTACGTGTCGGTCAATGACACTCACAATTTTGGCCAATTTCTGGTCTGTTTCGTGCACTGTTACTCTATTTTTTGGGTCCCGGTGTGATTTCCATGATTGACGAACACTCCGGTGCGTTTATGTGTCGGTCATCAACACTCATAGTTTTGGCCGATTCTGGCCCGTTTCGTGGACTATTACGGACTATTTTGGGGTCTCGAAGAGATTTCCACGATTAACAAACCGCGGGGTGCGTTTACGTGTTGGTCATCAACACTCACACTTTTGGCCGATTCTTACCCATTTTGTAGACTATTACTCACTGTTTTGGGGTCCCGGAGTGATTTCCATGATTAACGAACCCCGGGGTGCGTTTACGTGTCGGTCATCAACACTCGCGTTTCTTTTCTATTTTGACCCGTTTCGTGGACTATTACTCACCGTTTTGGGGTCCCAAAGCGATTTCCATGGTTGTTGAACCCCAAGGTGCGCTTAAGTGTAGGTCATCAACAATCGTAATTTGGGCCGATTCTGGCCCGTTTCTTAGAGTATTACTTAGTTTTGGGGGTCCCGGAGTGATTTCCATGATTTACGAACCCCGTGGTGCGTTTACGTGTCGGTCAATGACACTCACAATTTTGGCCAATTTCTGGTCCGTTTCGTGCACTATTACTCTATTTTTGGGTCACCATGTGATTTTCATGATTGACGGACACTCGGGTGCGTTTATGTGTCGGTCATCAACACTTGCAGTTTTGGCCGATTCTGCCCCGTTTCTGGACTATTACGGACTGTTTTGGGGTCTCGAAGTGATTTTCACGATTAACGAACCGCGGGGTGCGTTTACGTGTTGGTCTTCAACACTCACACTTTTGGCCGATTCTTGCCCATTTTGTAGACTATTACTCACTGTTTTGGAGTCCCGGAGTGATTTCCGCAATTGACGAACCCCGGGGTGCGTTTACATGTCGGTCATCAACACTCGCTTTTTTTGTCGATTTTTGACCCGTTTCGTGGACTATTACTCACCGTTTGGGGGTTCCAAAGCGATTTCCATGGTTGTTGAACCCCAAGGTGCGGTTAAGTGTAGGTCATCAACAATCGCAGTTTGGGCCGATTTCGGCCCGTTTCTTAGAGTATTACTTAGTTTTGGGGGTCCCGGAGTGATTTCCACGATTTACAAACCCCGTGGTGCGTTTTCGTGTCGGTCAATGACACTCACAATTTTGGCCAATTTTTGGTCCGTTTCGTGCACTATTACTCACCGTTTTGGCATCCCAGAGCGATTTCCACGATTTACAATCCCCGGGGTGCGTTTGCATCTGTGTCGTCAACAGTCACAGTTTTGGCCAATTCTGACGTGATTCGTGGACTATTACTCATCATTTAGGGGTCCCGAAGCGATTCCATAGTGGTTGAACCCCAAGGTGCGTTTACGTGTCGGTCATCGACACTCATAGTTTCGGCCGATTCTGGCCCATTTCGTCGACTATTACTCACTGTTTTGGGGTCCCGGAGTGATTTCCATGATTAACGAACCATAGAGTGTGTTTACATGTCGGTCATCAACACTAGCAGTTTTGGCCGATTCTGGCCCGTTTCGTGGACTATTACTCATTGCTTTGGGGCCCCGGGGTGATTTCCACGATTAACGAACCCCGGGGAGCGCTTATGTGTCGGTTATCAGCACTCGCGGTTTTTGTCCATTCTGACCCGTTTCGTGTAGTATTACGCCTAAAACGATTTCCATGGTTGTTGAACCCCAAGATGCGTTTAAGTGTAGGTCATCAACAATTGTAGTTGGGCCGATTCTGGCCCGTTTCTTGGTCTATCACTCAGTTTTGGGGGTCCCAGAGTGATTTCCACGATTTATGAACCCCGGGGTGCATTTACGTGTGGGTCATCAACACTCACAGTTTTGACTGATTCTGGCTAGTTTCGTGGACTATTTACTCACTGTTTAGGGGCCCCGAAGTGATTTCCATAGTTGTTGAACCCCAAGGTGGGCTTACGCGTCGGTCATCAACAGTCACAGTTTTGGCCGATTCTGGCATGTTTCTTGGACTATCACTCTATTTTTTGGGTCCCGGTGTGATTTCCATGATTGACGAACACTCCGGTGCGTTTATGTGTCGGTCATCAACACTCATAGTTTTGGCCGATTCTGGCCCGTTTCGTGGACTATTACGCAATGTTTTGGGGTCTCGACGTGATTTCCACGATTAACAAACCGCGGGGTGCGTTTACGTGTTGGTCATCAACACTCACACTTTTGGTCGATTCTTACCCATTTTGTAGACTATTACTCACTGTTTTGGGGTCCCGGAGTGATTTCCACGATTAACGAACCCCGGGGTGCATTTACGTGTTGGTCATCAACAATTTGTTTTTGTCGATTTTGGCACATTTCGTGGACTGTTACTCACCGTTTTTGGTCCCAAAGTGATTTCCACGGTTGTTGAACCCCAAGGTGCGATTAAGTTTAGGTCATCAACACTCGCAGTTTGGGCCGATTCTGGACCGTTTCTTAGAGTATCACTTAGTTTTGGGGGTCCCGCAGTGATTTCCACGATTTACGAACCCCGTGGTGCGTTTACATGTCGGTCAATGACACTCACAATTTTGGCCAATTTCCGGTCCGTTTCGTTCATTATTACTCTATTTTTTGGGTCCCGGTGTGATTTTCATGATCGACGGACACTCGGGTGCATTTATGTGTCGGTCATCAACACTCATAGTTTCAGCCGATTCTTGCCCGTTTCGTGGTGTATTACTCACTGTTTTGGGGTCCCGGGGTGATTTCCATGATTAACGAACCATAGTGTGTTTACATGTCGGTCATCAACACTAGCAGTTTTGGCTGATTCTGGCCCGATTCGTGGACTATTACTCATTGTTTTGGGGCCCTGGAGTGATTTCCACGATTAACGAACCCCCAGGTGCGCTTATGTGTCAGTTACCAACACTCACGGTTTTGTCGATTCTGACCCGTTTCGTGGACTATTACGCCCCAAAACAATTTCCATGTTAGTTGAACCCCAAGATGCGCTTAAGTGTAGGTCATTAACAATCGCAGTTGGGCCGATTCTGGCCCGTTTCTTGGTCTATCACTTAGTTTTGAGGGTTCCATAGTGATTTCCACGATTTATGAACCCCGTGGGTGCATTTACGTGTCGGTCATCAACACTCATACTTTTGGCCGATTCTGTCCCGTTTCGTGGACTATTACTAATTGTTTTGGGGCCCCGGAGTGATTTCCATAGTTGTTGAACCCCAAGGTACGCGTACGTGTCGGTCATCAACAATCACAGTTTTGGCCGATTCTGGCACGTTTCTTGGACTATCACTCTGTTTTTTGGGTCCCGGTGTGATTTCCATGATTGACGAACACTCGGGTGCATTTATGTGTCGGTCATCAACACTCACAGTTTTGGCCGTTTCGTGGCCTATTACGCAATGATTTGGGGTCTAGACATGATTTCCACGATTAACAAACCGCGGGGTGCGTTTACGTGTTGGTCATCAACACTCACACTTTTGGCCGTTTCTTACCCATTTTGTAGACTTTCACTCACTGTTTTGGGGTCACGAAGTGATTTCCGCGATTAACGAACCCCGAGGTGCGTTTACGTGTCGGTCATCAACACTCGCGATTTTTGTCGATTTTGACACATTTTGTGGACTATTACTCACCGTTTTGGGGTCCCAAGGAGATTTCCATGGTTGTTGAACCCCAAGGTGCGCTTAAGTGTATGTCATCAACAATCCCAGTCTGGGCCGATTCTGGCCCGTTTCTTAGAGTACTACTTAGTTTTGGGGGTCCCGGAGTGATTTCCACGATTTAGGAACCCCGTGGTGCGTTTACGTGTCGGTCAATGACACTCACAATTTTGGCCAATTTCTGGTCTATTTCGTGCACTATTACTCTATTTTTTGGGTCCCGGTGTGATTTTCATGATTGACGGACACTCGGGTGCATTTATGTGTCGGTCATCAACACTTGCAGTTTTGACCGATTCTGCCCCGTTTCGTGGACTATTACGCAGATTTCCACGATTAACGAACCGCGGGGTGCGTTTACATGTTGGTCATCAACATACACATTTTTGGCCGATTCTTGCCCATTTTGTAGACTATTACTCACTGTTTTGGGGTCCCGGAGTGATTTCCACAATTGACGAACCCCGGGGTGCGTTTACATGTCGGTCATCAACACTCGTGTTTTTTGTCGATTTTGACCCGTTTCGTGGACTATTACTCACTGTTTTGGGTCCCAAAGCGATTTCCATGGTTGTTGAACCCCAAGGTGCGCTTAAGTGAAGGTCATCAACAATCACAGTTTGGGCCGATTCTGGCCCGTTTCTTAGAGTATTACTTAGTTTTGGGGGCCCCGGAGTGATTTCAACGATTTACGAACACCGTGGTGCGTTAACGTGTCGGTCAATGACACTCACAATTTTGGCCAATTTCTGGTCCGTTTCATGCACTATTACTCACCGTTTTGGCGTCCCAGAGCGATTTCCATGATTTACAATCCCCGGGGTGCGTTTGCGTCTCTGTTGTCGACACTCACAGTTTTGGCCAATTCTGACGCGATTCGTGGACTATTACTCATCATTTAGGGGTCCCGAAGCGATTCCATAGTGGTTGAACCCCAAGGTGCGTTTACGTGTCGGTCATCGACACTCATAGTTTCGGCCGATTCAGGCCCGTTTTGTGGACTATTACTCACTGTTTTGGGGTCCCGGAGTGATTTCCATGATTAACGAACCATAGAGTGTGTTTAGATGTCGGTCATCAACACTAGCAGTTTTGGCCGATTCTGGCCTATTTCGTGGACTATTACTCATTGTTTTGGGGCCCCGGAGTGATTTCCACGATTAACAAACACCCGGGTGCGCTTATGTGTCGGTTATCAGCACTCGCGGTTTTTGTCGATTCTGACCCGTTTCGTGGACTATTACGCCCCAAAACAATTTCCATGGTTGTTGAACCCCAAGGTGCGCTTAAGTTTAGGTCATCAACAATTGCAGTTGGGCCGATTCTGGCCCGATTCTTGGTCTATCACTTAGTTTTGGGGGTCCCAGAGTGATTTCCACGATTTACGAACGCCGGAGTGCATTTACGTGTCGGGCATCAACACTCACAGTTTTGGCTGATTCTGGCCCGTTTCGTGGACTATTACGCACTGTTTTGGGGCCCCGAAGTGATTTCCATAGTTGTTGAACCCCAAGGTGCGCTTACGTGTCGGTCATCAACACTCACAGTTTGGGCCGATTCTGGCACGTTTCTTGGACTATCACTCTGTTTTTTTGGTCCCAGTGTGATTTCCATGATTGACGAACACTCGGGTGCGTTTATGTGTTGGTCATGAACACTCACAATTTTGGCCGATGCTGGCCCGTTTCGTGGACTATTTACTCACTGTTTTGGGGCCCAGAAGTGATTTCCATAGTTGTTGAACCCCAAGGTGCGCTTACGTATCAGTCATCAACACTCACAGTTTTGGCCGATTCTGGCACGTTTCTTGGACTATCACTCTGTTTTTTGGGTCACGGTGTGATTTCCATGATTGACGAACACTTGGGTGCGTTTAGGTGTCGGTCATCAACACTCACAGTTTTGGCCGATTCTGGCCCGTTTTATGGACTATTACGCACTGTTTTGGGGTCTCGAAATGATTTCCACGATTAACGAACCGCGGGGTGCGTTTACGTGTTGGTCATCAGCACTCACACTTTTGGCCGATTCTTGCCCATTTTGTTGACTATTACTCACTGTTTTGGGGTTCCAGAGTGATTTCCACGATCAACGATCCCCGGGGTGTGTTTACGTGTCGGTCATCAACACTCGCTTTTTCTGTCAATTTTGACACATTTCATGGACTATTACTCACCGTTTTGGGGTCCCAAAGCGATTTCCATTGTTGTTGAACCCCAAGGTGCGCTTAAGTGTAGGTCATCAACACTCGCAGTTTTGGCCGATTCTGGACCGTTTCTTAGAGTATTACTTAGTTTTGGGGGTCCCGGAGTGATTTCCACGATTTACGAACCCCGTGGTGCGTTTACGTGTCGGTCAATGACACTCACAATTTTGGCCAATTTCTGGTCCGTTTCGTGCACTATTACTCTATTTTTTGGGTCCAGGTGTGATTTTCATGATTGACGGACACTCGGGTGCGTTTATGTGTCAATCATCAACACTTGCAGTTTAGGCCGATTCTGCCCCGTTTCGTGGACTATTACGCACTGTTTTGGGGTCTCGAAGTGATTTCCACGATTAACAAACCGCGGGGTGCGTTTACGTGTTGGTCATCAACACTCACAGTTTTGGCCGATTCTGGCCCGTTTTATGGACTATTACGCACTGTTTTGGGGTCTCGAAATGATTTCCACGATTAACGAACCGCGGGGTGCGTTTACGTGTTGGTCATCAACACTCACACTTTTGGCCGATTCTTGCCCATTTTGTTGACTATTACTCACTGTTTTGGGGTTCCAGAGTGATTTCCACGATCAACGATCCCCGGGGTGTGTTTACGTGTCGGTCATCAACACTCGCTTTTTCTGTCAATTTTGACACATTTCATGGACTATTACTCACTGTTTTGGGGTCCCAAAGCGATTTCCATTGTTGTTGAACCCCAAGGTGCGCTTAAGTGTAGGTCATCAACACTCGCAGTTTTGGCCGATTCTGGACCGTTTCTTAGAGTATTACTTAGTTTTGGGGGTCCCGGAGTGATTTCCACGATTTACGAACCCCGTGGTGCGTTTACGTGTCGGTCAATGACACTCACAATTTTGGCCAATTTCTGGTCCGTTTCGTGCACTATTACTCTATTTTTTGGGTCCAGGTGTGATTTTCATGATTGACGGACACTCGGGTGCGTTTACGTGTTGGTCATCAACACTCACAGTTTTGGCCGATTCTGCCCCGTTTCGTGGACTATTACGCACTGTTTTGGGGTCTCGAAGTGATTTCCACGATTAACAAACCGCGGGGTGCGTTTACGTGTTGGTCATCAACACTCACACTTTTGGCCGATTCTTACCCATTTTGTAGACTATTACTCACTGTTTTGGGGTCTCGGAGTGATTTCCACGATTAACGAACACCGGGTGCGTTTACGTGTCGGTCATCAACACTCGCATTTTTTTTCCGATTTTGACCCGTTTCGTGGACTATTACTCACCGTTTTGGGGTCCCAAAGCAATTTCCATGGTTTTTGAACCCCAAGGTGCGCTTATGTGTAGGTCATGAACAATCATAGTTTGGGCCAATTCTGGCCCGTTTCTTAGAGTATTTCTTAGTTTTGGGGGTCCCGGAGTGATTTCCACGATTTACGAACCCGGTGGTGCGTTTACGTGTCGGACAATGACACTCACAATTTTGGCCAATTTCTGGTCCGTTTCGTGCACTATTACTCTATTTTTTGGGTCCAGGTGTGATTTTCATGATTGACGGACACTCGGGTGCGTTTATGTGTCAATCATCAACACTTGCAGTTTAGGCCGATTCTGCCCCGTTTCGTGGACTATTACGCACTGTTTTGGGGTCTCGAAGTGATTTCCACGATTAACAAACCGCGGGGTGCGTTTACGTGTTGGTCATCAACACTCACACTTTTGGCCGATTCTTACCCATTTTGTAGACTATTACTCACTGTTTTGGGGTCTCGGAGTGATTTCCACGATTAACGAACCCCGGGTGCGTTTACGTGTCGGTCATCAACACTCGCGTTTTTTTTCCGATTTTGACCCGTTTCGTGGACTATTACTCACCGTTTTGGGGTCCCAAAGCGATTTCCATGGTTTTTGAACCCCAAGGTGCGCTTATGTGTAGGTCATGAACAATCATAGTTTGGGCCAATTCTGGCCCGTTTCTTAGAGTATCTCTTAGTTTTGGGGGTCCCGGAGTGATTTCCACGATTTACGAACCCGGTGGTGCGTTTACGTGTCGGACAATGACACTCACAATTTTGGCCAATTTCTGGTCCGTTTCGTGCACTATTACTCTATTTTTTGGGTCCAGGTGTGATTTTCATGATTGACGGACACTCGGGTGCGTTTATGTGTCAATCATCAACACTTGCAGTTTAGGCCGATTCTGCCCCGTTTCGTGGACTATTACGCACTGTTTTGGGGTCTCGAAGTGATTTCCACGATTAACAAACCGCGGGGTGCGTTTACGTGTTGGTCATCAACACTCACACTTTTGGCCGATTCTTACCCATTTTGTAGACTATTACTCACTGTTTGGGGTCTCGGAGTGATTTCCACGATTAGCGAACCCCGGGTGCGTTTACGTGTCGGTCATCAACACTCGCGTTTTTTTTCTCGATTTTGACCCGTTTCGTGGACTATTACTCACCGTTTTGGGGTCCCAAAGCGATTTCCATGGTTTTTGAACCCCAAGGTGCGCTTATGTGTAGGTCATGAACAATCGTAGTTTGGGCCAATTCTGGCCCGTTTCTTAGAGTATTTCTTAGTTTTGGGGGTCCCGGAGTGATTTCCACGATTTACGAACCCGGTGGTGCGTTTACGTGTCGGACAATGACACTCACAATTTTGGCCAATTTCTGGTCCGTTTCTTGCACTATTACTCTATTTTTTGGGTCCCCATGTGATTTTCATGATTGACGGACACTCGGGTGCGTTTATGTGTCGGTCATCAACACTTGCAGTTTAGGCCGATTCTGCCCCGTTTCTGGACTATTACGGACTGTTTTGGGGTCTCGAAGTGATTTCCATGATTAACGAACCGTGGGGTGCGTTTACGTGTTGGTCATCAACACTCACACTTTTGGCCGATTCTTGCCCATTTTGTAGACTATTACTCACTGTTTTGGGGTCCCGGAGTGATTTCCACAATTGGAGAACCCCGGGGTGCATTTACATGTCGGTCATCAACACTCGCGTTTTTTCTCGATTTTGACCCGTTTCGTGGACTATTACTCACCATTTTGGGGTCCCAAAGCGATTTCCATAGTTGTTGAACCCCAAGATGCGCTTAAGTGTAGGTCATCAACAATCGCAGTTTGGGCCGATTCTGGCCCGTTTCTTAGAGTATTACTTAGTTTTGGGGGTCCCGGAGTGATTTCCATGATTTACGAACCCCGTGGTGCGTTTTCATGTCGGTCAATGACACTCACAATTTTGGCCAATTTTTGTTCCGTTTCGTGCACTATTACTCACCGTTTTGGCTTCCCTGAGCGATTTCCACGATTTACAATCCCCGGGGTGCGTTTGTGTCTATGTTGTCAACACTCACAGTTTTGGCCAATTATGACGCGATTCGTGGACTATTACTCATCATTTAGGGGTCCCGAAGCGATTCCATAGTGGTTGGACCCCAAGGTGCGTTTACATGTCGGTCATCGACAGTCAAAGTTTCGGCCGATTCTGGCCCGTTTCATCGACTATTACTCACTGTTTTGGGGTCCCGTAGTGATTTCCATGATTAATGAACCATAGATTGTGTTTACATGTGGGTCATCAACACTAGCAGTTTTGGCCGATTCTGGCCCGTTTCGTGGACTATTAATGATTGCTTTGGGCCCCGGAGTAATTTCCACGATTAACGAACCCCCGGGTGCGCTTATGTGTCAGTTATCAGCACTCACGGTTTTTTCGATTCTGACCAGTTTCGTGGAGTATTACACCTAAAACGATTTCCATGGTTGTTGATCCCCAAGGTGCGTTTAAGTGTAGGTCATCAACAATTGCAGTTGGGCCGATTCTGGCCCGTTTCTTGGTCTATCACTCAGTTTTGGGGGTCCCAGAGTGATTTCCACGATTTATGAACCCCGGGGTGCATTTACGTGTCGGTCATCAACACTCATAGTTTTGGCTGATTCTGGCCAATTTCATGGACTATTTACTCACTGTTTAGGGGCCCCGAAGTGATTTCCATAGTTGTTGAACCCCAAGGTGCGCTTACGTGTCGGTCATCAACACTCACAGTTTTGGCCGATTTTGGACCGTTTCGGGCACTATTACGCAATGTTTTGGGGTCTCGACGTGATTTCCACGATTAACAAACCGCGGGGTGCGTTTACGTGTTGGTCATCAACACTCACACTTTTGGCCGATGCTGGCCCGTTTCGTGGACTATTTACTCACTGTTTTGGGGCCCAGAAGTGATTTCCATAGTTGTTTAACCCCAAGGTGCGCTTACGTATCAGTCATCAACACTCACAGTTTTGGCCGATTCTGGCACGTTTCTTGGACTATCACTCTGTTTTTTGGGTCACGGTGTGATTTCCGTGATTGACGAACACTTGGGTGCGTTTAGGTGTCGGTCATCAACACTCAAAGTTTTGGCCGATTCTGGCCCGTTTTGTGGACTATTACGCACTGTTTTGGTGTCTCGAAATGATTTCCACGATTAACGAACCGCGGGGTGCGTTTACGTGTTGGTCATCAACACTCACACTTTTGGCTGATTCTTGCCCATTTTGTAGACTATTACTCACTGTTTTGGGGTTCCAGAGTGATTTCCACGATCAACGATCCCTGGGGTGCGTTTACGTGTCGGTCATCAACACTCGCGTTTTCTGTCAATTTTGACACATTTCATGGACTATTACTCACCGTTTTGGGGTCCCAAAGCGATTTCCATGGTTGTTGAACCCCAAGGTGCGCTTATGTGTAGGTCATCAACACTCGCAGTTTTGGCCGATTCTGGACCGTTTCTTAGAGTATTACTTAGTTTTGGGGGTCACGGAGTGATTTCCACGATTTACGAACCCGGTGGTGCGTTTACGTGTCAGTCAATGACACTCACAATTTTGGCCAATTTCTGGTCCGTTTCGTGCACTATTACTCTATTTTTTGGGTCCAGGTGTGATTTTCATGATTGACGGGCACTCGGGTGCGTTTATGTGTCAATCATCAACACTTGCAGTTTAGGCCGATTCTGCCCCGTTTCGTGGACTATTACGCATTGTTTTGCGGTCTCGAAGTGATTTCCACGATTAACAAACCGCGGGGTGCGTTTACGTGTTGGTCATCAACACTCACACTTTTGGCCGATTCTTACCCATTTTGTAGAATATTACTCACTGTTTTGGGGTCCCGGAGTGATTTCCACGATTAGCGAACCCCGGGTGCGTTTACGTGTCGGTCATCAACACTCGCGTTTTTTTTCGATTTTGACCCGTTTCGTGGACTATTACTCACCGTTTTGGGGCCCCAAAGCGATTTCCATGGTTGTTGAACCCCAAGGTGCGCTTAAGTGTACGTCATGAACAATCGTAGTTTGGGCCAATTCTGGCCCGTTTCTTAGAGTATTACTTAGTTTTGGGGGTCTCGGAGTGATTTCCACGATTTACGAACCCGGTGGTGCGTTTACGTGTCGGTCAATGACACTCACAATTTTGGCCAATTTCTGGTCCGTTTCTTGCACTATTACTCTATTTTTTGTGTCCCCATGTGATTTTCATGATTGACGGACACTCGGGTGCGTTTATGTGTCGGTCATCAATACTTGCAGTTTTGGCCGATTCTGCCCCGTTTCTGGACTATTAC
>NW_021230433.1:97479-102449 GCF_002162155.2 Triticum dicoccoides | reverse complement strand
GTCATCGACAGTCATAGTTTCGGCCGATTCTGGCCCGTTTCATCGACTATTACTCACTGTTTTGGGGTCCCGAAGTGATTTCCATGATTAACGAACCATAGAGTGTGTTTACATGTGGGTCATCGACACTAGCAGTTTTGGCCGATTCTGGCCCGTTTCGTGGACTATTAATCATTGCTTTGGGGCCCCGGAGTGATTTCCACGATTAACGAACCCCCGGGTGCGCTTATGTGTCGGTTATCAGCACTCACGGTTTTTGTTGATTCTGACCAGTTTCGTGGAGTATTGCGCCAAAAACGATTTCCATGGTTGTTGATCCCCAAGGTGCATTGAAGTGTAGGTCATCAACAATTGCAGTTGGGCCGATTCTGGCCCGTTTCTTGGTCTATCACTCAGTTTTGGGGGTCCCAGAGTGATTTCCACGATTTATGAACCCCGGGGTGCATTTACGTGTCGGTCATCAACACTCACAGTTTTGGCTGATTCTGGCCAGTTTCATGGACTATTTACTCACTGTTTAGGGGCCCCGAAGTGATTTCCATAGTTGTTGAACCCCAAGGTGCGCTTACGTGTCGGTCATCAACACTCACAGTTTTGGCCGATTCTAGCCCGTTTCAGGCACTATTATGCAATGTTTTGGGGTCTTGTCGTGATTTCCACGATTAACAAACCGCGGGGTGAGTTTACGTGTTGGTCATAAACACTCACACTTTTGGCCGATACTGGCCCGTTTCGTGGACTATTTACTCACTATTTTGGGGCCCAGAAGTGATTTCCATAGTTGTTGAACCCCAAGGTGCGCTTACGTATCAGTCATCAACACTCACAGTTTTGGCCGATTCTGGCACATTTCTTGGACTATCACTCTGTTTTTTGGGTCACGGTGTGATTTCCGTGATTGACGAACACTTGGGTGCGTTTAGGTGTCGGTCATCAACACTCACAGTTTTGGCCGATTCTGGCCCGTTTTGTGGACTACTACGCACTGTTTTGGGGTCTCGAAATGATTTCCACGATTAACGAACCGCGGGGTGCGTTTACGTGTTGGTCATCAACACTCACACTTTTGGCCGATTCTTGCCCATTTTGTAGACTATTACTCACTGTTTTGCGGTTCCAGAGTGATTTCCACGATCAACGATCCCCGGGGTGCGTTTACGTGTCGGTCATCAAGACTCGCGTTTTCTGTCAATTTTGACACATTTCATGGACTATTACTCACCGTTTTAGGGTCCCAAAGCGATTTCCATGGTTGTTGAACCCCAAGGTGCGCTTAAGTGTAGGTCATCAACACTCACAGTTTTGGCCGATTCTGGACCGTTTCTTAGAGTATTACTTAGTTTTGGGGGTCACTTAGTGATTTCCACGATTTATGAACCCCGTGGTGCGCTTACGTGTCGGTCAATTACACTCACAATTTTGGCCAATTTCTGGTCCGTTTCGTGCACTATTACTCTATTTCTTGGGTCCAGGTGTGATTTTCATGATTGACGGACACTCGGGTGCGTTTATGTGTCAATCATCAACACTTGCAGTTTAGGCCGATTCTGCCCCGTTTCGTGGACTATTACGCATTGTTTTGCGGTCTCGAAGTGATTTCCACGATTAACAAACCGCGGGGTGCGTTTACGTGTTGGTCATCAACACTCACACTTTTGGCCGATTCTTACCCATTTTGTAGAATATTACTCACTGTTTTGGGGTCCCGGAGTGATTTCCACGATTAACGAACCCCGGGTGCGTTTACGTGTCGGTCATCAACACTCGCGTTTTTTTTCGATTTTGACCCGTTTCGTGGACTATTACTCACCGTTTTGGGGCCCCAAAGCGATTTCCATGGTTGTTGAACCCCAAGGTGCGCTTAAGTGTACGTCATGAACAATCGTAGTTTGGGCCAATTCTGGCCCGTTTCTTAGAGTATTACTTAGTTTTGGGGGTCTCGGAGTGATTTCCACGATTTACGAACCCGGTGGTGCGTTTACGTGTCGGTCAATGACACTCACAATTTTGGCCAATTTCTGGTCCGTTTCTTGCACTATTACTCTATTTTTTGTGTCCCCATGTGATTTTCATGATTGACGGACACTCGGGTGCGTTTATGTGTCGGTCATCAATACTTGCAGTTTTGGCCGATTCTGCCCCGTTTCTGGACTATTACAGACTGTTTTGGGGTCTAGAAGTGATTTATACGATTAACGAACCGCGGGGTGCGTTTACGTGTTGGTCATCAACACTCACACTTTTGGCCGATTCTTGGCCATTTTGTAGACTATTACTCACTGTTTTGGGGTCCCAGAGTGATTTCCACAATTGAAGAACCCCGGGGTGCATTTACATGTCGGTCATCAACACTCGCGTTTTTTCTTGATTTTGACCCGTTTCGTGTACTATTACTCACCGTTTTGGGGTCCCAAAGCGATTTCCATAGTTGTTGAACCCCAAGGTGCGCTTAAGTGTAGGTCAACAACAATCGCAGTTTGGGCCGATTCTGGCCAGTTTCTTAGAGTATTACTTAGTTTTGGGGGTCCCGGAGTGATTTCCACGATTTACGAACCCCGTGGTGCGTTTTCGTGTCGGTCAATGACACTCACAATTTTGGCCAATTTTTGGTCCGTTTCGTGCACTATTACTCACCGTTTTGGCTTCCCAGAGCGATTTCCATGATTTACAATCCCCGGGGTGCGTTTGTGTCTGTGTTGTCAACACTCACAATTTTGGCCAATTATGACGCGATTCGTGGACTATTACTCATCATTTAGGGGTCCCGAAGCGATTCCATAGTGGTTGGACCCCAAGGTGCGTTTCCGTGTCAGTCATCGACAGTCATAGTTTCGGCCGATTCTGGCCCGTTTCATCGACTATTACTCACTGTTTTGGGGTCCCGAAGTGATTTCCATGATTAACGAACCATAGAGTGTGTTTACATGTGGGTCATCGACACTAGCAGTTTTGGCCGATTCTGGCCCGTTTCGTGGACTATTAATCATTGCTTTGGGGCCCCGGAGTGATTTCCACGATTAACGAACCCCCGGGTGCGCTTATGTGTCGGTTATCAGCACTCACGGTTTTTGTTGATTCTGACCAGTTTCGTGGAGTATTGCGCCAAAAACGATTTCCATGGTTGTTGATCCCCAAGGTGCATTGAAGTGTAGGTCATCAACAATTGCAGTTGGGCCGATTCTGGCCCGTTTCTTGGTCTATCACTCAGTTTTGGGGGTCCCAGAGTGATTTCCACGATTTATGAACCCCGGGGTGCATTTACGTGTCGGTCATCAACACTCACAGTTTTGGCTGATTCTGGCCAGTTTCATGGACTATTTACTCACTGTTTAGGGGCCCCGAAGTGATTTCCATAGTTGTTGAACCCCAAGGTGCGCTTACGTGTCGGTCATCAACACTCACAGTTTTGGCCGATTCTAGCCCGTTTCAGGCACTATTATGCAATGTTTTGGGGTCTTGTCGTGATTTCCACGATTAACAAACCGCGGGGTGAGTTTACGTGTTGGTCATAAACACTCACACTTTTGGCCGATACTGGCCCGTTTCGTGGACTATTTACTCACTATTTTGGGGCCCAGAAGTGATTTCCATAGTTGTTGAACCCCAAGGTGCGCTTACGTATCAGTCATCAACACTCACAGTTTTGGCCGATTCTGGCACATTTCTTGGACTATCACTCTGTTTTTTGGGTCACGGTGTGATTTCCGTGATTGACGAACACTTGGGTGCGTTTAGGTGTCGGTCATCAACACTCACAGTTTTGGCCGATTCTGGCCCGTTTTGTGGACTACTACGCACTGTTTTGGGGTCTCGAAATGATTTCCACGATTAACGAACCGCGGGGTGCGTTTACGTGTTGGTCATCAACACTCACACTTTTGGCCGATTCTTGCCCATTTTGTAGACTATTACTCACTGTTTTGCGGTTCCAGAGTGATTTCCACGATCAACGATCCCCGGGGTGCGTTTACGTGTCGGTCATCAAGACTCGCGTTTTCTGTCAATTTTGACACATTTCATGGACTATTACTCACCGTTTTAGGGTCCCAAAGCGATTTCCATGGTTGTTGAACCCCAAGGTGCGCTTAAGTGTAGGTCATCAACACTCACAGTTTTGGCCGATTCTGGACCGTTTCTTAGAGTATTACTTAGTTTTGGGGGTCACTTAGTGATTTCCACGATTTATGAACCCCGTGGTGCGCTTACGTGTCGGTCAATTACACTCACAATTTTGGCCAATTTCTGGTCCGTTTCGTGCACTATTACTCTATTTCTTGGGTCCAGGTGTGATTTTCATGATTGACGGACACTCGGGTGCGTTTATGTGTCAATCATCAACACTTGCAGTTTAGGCCGATTCTGCCCCGTTTCGTGGACTATTACGCATTGTTTTGCGGTCTCGAAGTGATTTCCACGATTAACAAACCGCGGGGTGCGTTTACGTGTTGGTCATCAACACTCACACTTTTGGCCGATTCTTACCCATTTTGTAGAATATTACTCACTGTTTTGGGGTCCCGGAGTGATTTCCACGATTAACGAACCCCGGGTGCGTTTACGTGTCGGTCATCAACACTCGCGTTTTTTTTCGATTTTGACCCGTTTCGTGGACTATTACTCACCGTTTTGGGGCCCCAAAGCGATTTCCATGGTTGTTGAACCCCAAGGTGCGCTTAAGTGTACGTCATGAACAATCGTAGTTTGGGCCAATTCTGGCCCGTTTCTTAGAGTATTACTTAGTTTTGGGGGTCTCGGAGTGATTTCCACGATTTACGAACCCGGTGGTGCGTTTACGTGTCGGTCAATGACACTCACAATTTTGGCCAATTTCTGGTCCGTTTCTTGCACTATTACTCTATTTTTTGTGTCCCCATGTGATTTTCATGATTGACGGACACTCGGGTGCGTTTATGTGTCGGTCATCAATACTTGCAGTTTTGGCCGATTCTGCCCCGTTTCTGGACTATTAC
>NW_021230433.1:79921-97469 GCF_002162155.2 Triticum dicoccoides | reverse complement strand
GTCATCGACAGTCATAGTTTCGGCCGATTCTGGCCCGTTTCATCGACTATTACTCACTGTTTTGGGGTCCCGAAGTGATTTCCATGATTAACGAACCATAGAGTGTGTTTACATGTGGGTCATCGACACTAGCAGTTTTGGCCGATTCTGGCCCGTTTCGTGGACTATTAATCATTGCTTTGGGGCCCCGGAGTGATTTCCACGATTAACGAACCCCCGGGTGCGCTTATGTGTCGGTTATCAGCACTCACGGTTTTTGTTGATTCTGACCAGTTTCGTGGAGTATTGCGCCAAAAACGATTTCCATGGTTGTTGATCCCCAAGGTGCATTGAAGTGTAGGTCATCAACAATTGCAGTTGGGCCGATTCTGGCCCGTTTCTTGGTCTATCACTCAGTTTTGGGGGTCCCAGAGTGATTTCCACGATTTATGAACCCCGGGGTGCATTTACGTGTCGGTCATCAACACTCACAGTTTTGGCTGATTCTGGCCAGTTTCATGGACTATTTACTCACTGTTTAGGGGCCCCGAAGTGATTTCCATAGTTGTTGAACCCCAAGGTGCGCTTAAGTGTAGGTCAGTTTCGTGGACTATTACGCACTGTTTTGGTGTCTCAAAGTGATTTCCACGATTAACAAACCGCGGGGTGCGTTTACGTGTTGGTCATCAACACTCACACTTTTGGCCGATTCTTACCCATTTTGTAGAATATTACTCATTGTTTTGGGGTCCCAGAGTGATTTCCACGATTAACGAACCCCGGGTGCGTTTACGTGTCGGTCATCAACACTCGCGTTTTTTTTTCGATTTTGACCCGTTTCGTGGACTATTACTCACCGTTTTGGGGCCCCAAAGCGATTTCCATGGTTGTTGAACCCCAAGATGCGCTTAAGTGTAGGTCATGAACAATCGTAGTTTGGGCCAATTCTGGCCCGTTTCTTAGAGTATTACTTAGTTTTGGGGGTCCCGGAGTGATTTCCACGATTTACGAACCCGGTGGTGCGTTTACGTGTCGGTCAATGACACTCACAATTTTGGCCAATTTATGGTCCGTTTCTTGCACTATTACTCTATTTTTTGTGTCCCCATGTGATTTTCATGATTGACGGACACTCGGGTGCGTTTATGTGTCGGTCATCAACACTTGCAGTTTTGGCCGATTCTGCCCCGTTTCTGGACTATTACGGACTGTTTTGGGGTCTCGAAGTGATTTCCACGATTAAAGAACCGCGGGGTGCGTTTACGTGTTGGTCATCAACACTCACACTTTTGGCCGATTCTTGCCCATTTTGTAAACTATTACTCACTGTTTTGGGGTCCCGGAGTGATTTCCACAATTGAAGAACCCCGGGCTGCATTTACATGTCGGTCATCAACACTCACGTTTTTTCTCGATTTTGACCCGTTTCGTGGACTATTACTCACCGTTTTGGGGTCCCAAAGCGATTTCCATAGTTGTTGAACCCCAAGGTGCGCTTAAGTGGTGGTCATCAACAATCGCAGTTTGGGCCGATTCTGGCCCGTTTTTTTAGAGTATTACTTAGTTTTGGGGGTCCCAGAGCGATTTCCATGATTTACAATCCCCGGGGTGCGTTTGTGTCTGTGTTGTCAACACTCACAGTTTTGGCCAATTATGACGCGATTCGTGGACTATTACTCATCATTTAGGGGTCCCGAAGCGATTCCATAGTGGTTGGACCCCAAGGTGCGTTTACGTGTCGGTCATCGACAGTCATAGTTTCGGCCGATTCTGGCCCGTTTCATCGACTATTACTAACTATTTTGGGGTCCCGGAGTGATTTCCATGATTAACGCACCATAGAGTGTGTTTACATGTGGGTCATCAACACTAGCAGTTTTGGCCGATTCTGGCCCGTTTCGTGGACTATTAATCATTGCTTTGGGGCCCCGGAGTGATTTCCACGATTAATGAACCCCCGGGTGCGCTTATGTGTCGGTTATTAGCACTCGCGGTTTTTGTCGATTCTGACCAGTTTCGTGGAGTATTACGCCTAAAACGATTTCCATGGTTGTTGATCCCCAAGGTGCGTTTAAGTGTAGGTCATCAACAATTGCAGTTGGGCCGATTCTGGCCCGTTTCTTGGTCTATCACTCAGTTTTGGGGGTCCCAAAGTGATTTCCACGATTTATGAACCCCGGGGTGCATTTACGTGTCGGTCATCAACACTCACAGTTTTGGCTGATTCTGGCCAGTTTCATGGACTATTTACTCACTGTTTAGGGGCCCTGAAGTGATTTCCATAGTTGTTGAACCCCAAGGTGCGCGTACGTGTCGGTCATCAACACTCACAGTTTTGGCCGATTCTGGCCCGTTTCGGGCACTATTACGCAATATTTTGGGGCCTCGATGTGATTTCCACGATTAACAAACCGCGGGGTGCATTTACGTGTTGGTCATCAACACTCACACTTTTGGCCGATTCTTACCCATTTTGTAGACTATTACTCACTGCTTTGGGGTCCCAGAGTGATTTCCACGATTAACGAACCCCTGGGTGCGTTTACGTGTCGGTCATCAACACTCGCATTTTTTTATTTTGACCCGTTTCGTGGACTATTACTCACCGTTTTGGGGTCCCAAAGTGATTTCCAAGGTTGTTGAACCCCAAGGTGCGCTTTAGTGTAGGTCATCAACAATCGTAGTTTGGGCCGATTCTGGCTCGTTTCTTAGAGTATTACTTAGTTTTGGGGGTCCCGGAGTGATTTCCACGATTTACGAACCCCGTGGTGCGTTTACGTGTCGGTCAATGACACTCACAATTTTGGCCAATTTTTGGTCTGTTTCGTGCACTATTACTCACCGTTTTGGCGTCCCAGAGCGATTTCCACGATTTACAATCCCCGGGGTGCGTTTGCGTCTGTGTTGTCAACACTCACAATTTTGGCCAATTCTGGCGCGATTCGTGGACTATTACTCATCATTTAGGGGTCCCGAAGCGATTCCATAGTGGTTGAACACCAAGGTGCGATTACGTGTTGGTCATCGACACTCATAGTTTCGGCCGATTCTGGCCCGTTTCATGGACTATTACTCGTTGTTTTGGGGTCCCGGAGTGATTTCCATGATTAACGAACCATAGAGTGTGTTTACATGTGGGTCATCAACACTAGCAGTTTTGGCCGATTCTGGCCCGTTTCGTGGACTATTACTCTATTTTTTGTGTCCCCATTTGATTTTCATGATTGACGGACACTCGGGTGCGTTTATGTGTCGGTCATCAACACTTGCAGTTTTGGCCGATTCTGCCCCGTTTCTGGACTATTACGGACTGTTTTGGGGTCTCGAAGTGATTTCTACGATTAACGAACCGCGGGGTGCGTTTACGTGTTGGTCATCAACACTCACACTTTTGGCCGATTCTTGCCCATTTTGTAGACTATTACTCACTGTTTTGGGGTCCCGGAGTGATTTCCACAATTGAAGAACCCCGGGGTGCATTTACATGTCGGTCATCAACACTCACGTTTTTTCTTGATTTTGACCCGTTTCGTGGACTATTACTCACCGTTTTGGGGTCCCAAAGCGATTTCCATAGTTGTTGAACCCCAAGGTGCGCTTAAGTGTAGGTCATCAACAATCGCAGTTTGGGCCGATTCTGGCCCGTTTCTTAGAGTATTACTTAGTTTTGGGGGTCCCAGAGCGATTTCCACGATTTACAATCCCCGGGGTGCGTTTGTGTCTGTGTTGTCAACACTCACAGTTTTGGCCAATTATGACGCGATTCGTGGACTATTACTCATCATTTAGGGGTCCCGAAGCGATTCCATAGTGGTTGGACCCCAAGGTGCGTTTACGTGTCGGTCATCGACAGTCATAGTTTCGGCCGATTCTGGCCCGTTTCATCGACTATTAGTAACTATTTTGGGGTCCCGGAGTGATTTCCATGATTAACGAACCATAGAGTGTGTTTACATGTCGGTCATCAACACTAGCAGTTTTGGCCGATTCTGGCCCGTTTCGTGGACTATTAATCATTGCTTTGGGGCCCCGGAGTGATTTCCACGATTAACGAACCCATGGGTGCGCTTATGTGTCGGTTATCAGCACTCTCGGTTTTTGTCGATTCTGACCAGTTTCGTGGAGTATTACGCCTAAAACGATTTCCATGGTTGTTGATCCCCAAGGTGCGTTTAAGTGTAGGTCATCAACAATTGCAGTTGGGCCGATTCTGGCCCGTCTCTTGGTCTATCACTCAGTTTTGGGGGTCCCAGAGTGATTTCCACGATTTATGAACCCCGGGGTGCATTTACGTGTCGGTCATCAACACTCACAGTTTGGCTGATTCTGGCTAGTTTCATGGACTATTTACTCACTGTTTAGGGGCCCCGAAGTGATTTCCATAGTTGTTGAACCCCAAGGTGCGCGTACGTGTCGGTCATCAACACTCACAGTTTTGGCCGATTCTGGCCCGTTTCGGGCACTATTACGCAATATTTTGGGGTCTCGATGTGATTTCCACGATTAACAAACCGCGGGGTGCATTTACGTGTTGGTCATCAACACTCACACTTTTGGCCGATTCTTACCCATTTTGTAGACTATTACTCACTGTTTTGGGGTCCCAGAGTGATTGCCACGATTAACGAACCCCGGGGTGCGTTTACGTGTCGGTCATCAACACTCGCATTTTTTTTATTTTGACCCGTTTCGTGGACTATTACTCACCGTTTTGGGGTCCCAAAGTGATTTCCAAGGTTGTTGAACCCCAAGGTGCGCTTTAGTGTAGGTCATCAACAATCGTAGTTTGGGCCGATTCTGGCTCGTTTCTTAGAGTATTACTTAGTTTTGGGGGTCCCGGAGTGATTTCCACGATTTACGAACCCCGTGGTGTGTTTACGTGTCGGTCATTGACACTCGCAATTTTGGCCAATTTTTGGTCTGTTTCGTGCACTATTACTCACCGTTTTGGCGTCCCAGAGCGATTTCCACGATTTACAATCCCCGGGGTGCGTTTGCGTCTGTGTTGTCAACACTCACAGTTTTGGTCAATTCTGGCGCGATTCGTGGACTATTACTCATCATTTAGGGGTCTCGAAGCGATTCCATAGTGGTTGAACCCCAAGGTGCGATTACGTGTCGGTCATCGACACTCATAGTTTCGGCCGATTCTGGCCCGTTTCATGGACTATTACTCGTTGTTTTGGGGTCCCGGAGTGATTTCCATGATTAACGAACCATAGAGTGTGATTACATGTGGGTCATCAACACTAGCAGTTTTGGCCGATTCTGGCCCGTTTCGTGGACTATTACTCATTGCTTTGGGGCCCCGGAGTGATTTCCACGATTAACGAACCCCCGGGTGCGCTTATGTGTCGGTTATCAGCACTCGCGGTTTTTGTCGATTCTGACCCGTTTCGTGGAGTATTACGCCTAAAACGATTTCCATTGTTGTTGAACCCCAAGGTGCGTTTAAGTGTAGGTCATCAACAATTGCAGTTGGGCCGATTCTGGCCCGTTTCTTGGTCTATCACTCAGTTTTGGGGGTCCCAGCGTGATTTCCACGATTTATGAACCCCGGTGTGCATTTACGTGTCGGTCATCAACACTCACAGTTTTGGCTGATTCTGGCCAGTTTCGTGGACTATTTACTCACTGTTTTGGGGCCCCGAAGTGATTTCCATAGTTGTTGAACAGCATGGTGCGCTTACGTGTCGGTCATCAACGGTCACAGTTTTGGCCGATTCTGGCACGTTTCTTGGACTATCACTATGTTAATTGGGTCTCGGTGTGATTTCCATGATTGACGAACACTTGGGTGCGTTTATGTGTCGGTCATCAACACTCACAGTTTTGGCCGATTCTGCCCGTTTCGTGGCCTATTACGCAATCTTTTGGGGACTCGACGTGATTTCCACGATTAACAAACCGCGGGGTGCGTTTACGTGTTGGTCATCAACACTCCCACTTTTGGCCGATTCTTACCCATTTTGTAGACTATTACTCACTGTTTTGGGCTCTCGGAGTGATTTCCACGATTAACGAACCCCGGGGTGTGTTTACATGTCGGTCATCAACACTCACACTTTTGGCCGATTCTTGCCCATTTTGTAGACTATTACTCACTGTTTTGGGGTCCCAGAGTGATTTCCACAATTGAAGAACCCCGGGGTGCATTTACATGTCGGTCATCAACACTCGCGTTTTTTCTCGATTTTGACCCGTTCCGTGGACTATTACTCACCGTTTTGGGGTCCCAAAGCGATTTCCATTCTTGTTGAACCCCAAGGTACGCTTAAGTGTAGGTCATCAACAATCGCAGTTTGGGCCGATTCTGGCCCGTTTCTTAGAGTATTACTTAGTTTTGGGGGTCCCGGAGTGATTTCCACGATTTACGAACCCCGTGGTGCGTTTTCGTGTCGGTCAATGACACTCACAATTTTGGCCAATTTTTGGTCCGTTTCGTGCACTATTACTCACCGGTTTTGGCTTGCCAGAGCGATTTCCACGATTTACAATCCCCGGGGTGCGTTTGTGTCTGTGTTGTCAACACTCACAGTTTTGGCCAATTATGACGCGATTCGTGGACTATTACTCATCATTTAGGGGTCCCGAAGCGATTCCATAGTGGTTGGACCCCAAGGTGCGTTTACGTGTCAGTCATCGACAGTCATAGTTTCGGCCGATTCTGGCCCGTTTCATCGACTATTACTAACTGTTTTGGGGTCCCGGAGGGATTTCCATGATTAACGAACCATAGAGTGTGTTTACATGTGGGTCATCAACACTAGCAGTTTTGGCCGATTCTGGCCCGTTTCGTGGACTATTAATCATTGCTTTGGGGCCCCGGAGTGATTTCCACGATTAACGAACCCCCGGGTGCGCTTATGTGTCGGTTATCAGCACTCGCGGTTTTTGTCGATTCTGACCAGTTTCGTGGAGTATTACGCCTAAAACGATTTCCATGGTTGTTGATCCCCAAGGTGCGTTTAAGTGTAGGTCATCAACAATTGCAGTTGGGCCGATTCTGGCCCGTTTCTTGGTCTATCACTCAGTTTTGGGGGTCCCAGAGTGATTTCCACGATTTATGAACCCCGGGGTGCATTTACGTGTCGGTCATCAACACTCACAGTTTGGCTGATTCTGGCCAGTTTCATGGACTATTTACTCACTGTTTAGGGGCCCCGAAGTGACTTCCATAGTTGTTGAACCCCATGGTGCGCTTACATGTCGGTCATCAACACTCACAGTTTTGGCCGATTCTGGCCCGTTTCGGGCACTATTACGCAATATTTTGGGGTCTCGATGTGATTTCCACGATTAACAAACCGCGGGGTGCGTTTACGTGTTGGTCATCAACACTCACACTTTTGGCCGATTCTTACCCATTTTGTAGACTATTACTCACTGTTTTGGGGTCCCAGAGTGATTTCCACGATTAACAAACCCCTGGGTGCGTTTACGTGTCGGTCATCAACACTCGCATTTTTTTATTTTGACCCGTTTCGTGGACTATTACACACCGTTTTGGGGTCCCAAAGCGATTTCCATGGTTGTTGAACCCCAAGGTGCACTTTAGTGTAGGTCATCAACAATCGTACTTTGGGCCGATTCTGGCTCGTTTCTTAGAGTATTACTTAGTTTTGGGGGTCCCGGAGTGATTTCCACAATTTACGAACCCCGTGGTGCGTTTACGTGTCGGTCAATGACACTCACAATTTTGGCCAATTTTTGGTCTGTTTCGTGCACTATTACTCACCATTTTGGCGTCCCAGAGCGATTTCCATGATTTACAATCCCCGGGGTGCGTTTGCGTCTGTGTTGTCAACACTCACAGTGTTGGCCAATTCTGGCGCGATTCGTGGACTATTACTCATCATTTAGGGGTCCCGAAGCGATTCCATAGTGGTTGAACCCCAAGGTGCGATTATGTGTCGGTCATCGACACTCATAGTTTCGGCCGATTCTGGCCCGTTTCATGTACTATTACTCGTTGTTTTGGGGTCCCGGAGTGATTTCCATGATTAACGAACCATAGAGTGTGTTTACATGTGGGTCATCAACACTAGCAGTTTTGGCCGATTCTGGCCCGTTTCGTGGACTTTTACTCATTGCTTTGGGGCCCCGAAGTGATTTCCACGATTAACGAACCCCCGGGTGCGCTTATGTGTCGGTTATCAGCACTCGCGGTTTTTGTCGATTCTGACCCGTTTCGTGGAGTATTACGCCTAAAACGATTTCCATGGTTGTTGAACCCCAAGGTGTGTTTAACTGTAGGTCATCAACAATTGCAGTTGGGCCGATTCTGGCCTGTTTCTTGGTCTATCACTCAGTTTTGGGGGTCCCAGAGTGATTTCCACGATTTATGAACCCCGGTGTGCATTTACGTGTCGGTCATCAACACTCACAGTTTTGGCTGATTCTGGCCAGTTTCGTGGACTATTTACTCACTGTTTTGGGGCCCCGAAATGATTTCCATAGTTGTTGAACACCATGGTGCGCTTACGTGTCGGTCATCAATGGTCACAGTTTTGGCCGATTCTGGCATGTTTCTTGGACTATCACTATGTTTTTTGGGTCTCGGTGTGATTTCCATGATTGACGAACACTTGGGTGCGTTTATGTGTCGGTCATCAACACTCACAGTTTTGGCCGATTCTGGCTCGTTTCGTGGCCTATTACGCAATCTTTTGGGGACTCGACGTGATTTCCACGATTAACAAACCGCGGGGTGCGTTTACGTGTTGGTCATCAACACTCACACTTTTTGCCGATTCTTACCCATTTTGTAGACTATTACTCACTGTTTTGGGGTCTCGGAGTGATTTCCACGATTAACGAACCCCGGGGTGCATTTACGTGTCGGTCATCAACACTCGCGTTTTTTTTTCGATTTTGACCCGTTTCGTGGACTATTACTCACCGTTTTGGGGTCCCAAAGCGATTTCCATGGATGTTGAACCCCAAGGTGCGCTTAAGTGTAGGTCATCAACAATCGTAGTCTAGGCCGATTCTGGCCCGTTTCTTAGAGTATTACTTAGTTTTGGGGGTCCCGGTGTGATTTCCACGATTTACGAACCCCGTGGTGCCTTTATGTGTCGGTCAATGACACTCACAATTTCTGGTCCGTTTCATGCACTATTACTCTATTTTTTGGGTGCCCATGTGATTTTCATGATTGACGGACACTCGGGTGCGTTTATGTGTCGGTCATCAACACTTGCAGTTTTGGCCGATTCTGCCCCGTTTCTGGACTATTATGGACTGTCTTGGGGTCTCGAAGTGATTTCCACGATTAACGAACCGCGGGGTGCGTTTACGTGTTGGTCATCAACACTCACACTTTTTGCCGACTCTTGCCCATTTTGTAGACTATTACTCACTGTTTTGGGGTCCCAGAGTGATTTCCACAATTGACGAACCCCAGGGTGCGTTTACATGTCGGGCATCAACACTCGCGTTTTTTGTCGATTTTGACCCGTTTCGTGGACTATTACTCACCGTTTTGGGGTCCCAAAGCGATTTCCATGGTCGTTGAACCCCAAGGTGCGCTTAAATGTAGGTCATCAACAATCGCAGGTTGGGCCAATTCTGGCCCGTTTCTTAGAGTATTACTTAGTTTTGGGGGTCCCGGAGTGAATTCCACAATTTATGAACCGCGTGGTGCGCTGACGTGTCGGTCAATGACACTCACAATTTTGGCCAATTTTTGGTTCGTTTCGTGCACTATTACTCACCGTTTTGGCGTCCCAAAGCGATTTCCACGATTTACAATCCCCGGGGTGCGTTTGCGTCTCTGTTGTCAACACTGACAGTTTTGGCCAATTCTGACGCGATTCGTGGACTATTACTCATCATTTAGGGGTCCCGAAGCGATTCCATAGTGGTTGAACCCCAAGGTACGTTTACATGTCGGTCATCGACACTCATAGTTTCGGCCGATTCTAGCCCGTTTCGTGGACTCACTGTTTTGGGGTCCTTGAGTGATTTCCATGATTAACGAACCATAGAGTGTGTTTACATGTCGGTCATCAACACTAGCAGTTTTGGCCGATTCTGGCCCGTTTCATGGACTATTACTCATTGCTTTGGGGCCCCGGACTGATTTCTAAGATTAACGAACCCCCGGGTGCGCTTATGTGTCGGTTATCAGCACTCGCGGTTTTTGTCGATTCTGACCCGTTTCATGGAGTATTACGCCTAAAACGATTTCCATGGTTGTTGAACCCCAAGGTGCGTTTAAGTGTAGGTCATCGACAATTGCAGTTGGGCCGATTCTGGCCCGTTTCTTGGTCTATCACTCAGTTTTGGGGGTCCCAGAGTGATTTCCATGATTTATGAACCCCGGGGTGCATTTACGTGTCGGTCATCAACACTCACAGTTTTGGCTGATTCTGGCCAGTTTCGTGGACTATTTACTCACTGTTTTGGGGCCCCTAAGTGATTTCCATAGTTGTTGAACCCCAAGGTGCGCTTACGTGTCGGTCATCAACAGTCACAGTTTTGGCTGATTCTGGCACGTTTCTTGGACTATCACTCCGTTTTTTGGGTCCCGGTGGGATTTCCATGTTTGACGAACACTCGGGTGCGTTTATGTGTAAGTCATCAACACTTACAGTTTTGGCCGATTCTGGCCCGTTTCGTGGACTATTACGCAATGTTTTGGGGTTTCGACGTGATTTCCACGATTAACAAACCGCGGGGTGCGTTTACGTGTTGGTCATCAACACTCACACTTTCGGCCGATTCTTACCCATTTTTTAGACTATTACTCACTGTTTTGGGGTCCCGGAGTGATTTCCACGATTAACAAACCCCGGGGTGCGTTTACGTGTCGGTCATCAACACTCGCATTTTTTTATTTTGACCCTTTCCGTGGAGTATTACTCACCGTTTTGGGGTCCCAAAGCGATTTCCATTGTTGTTGAACCCCAAGGTGCGCTTAAGTGTAGGTTATCAACAATCGCAGTTTGGGCCGATTCTGGCCCGTTTCTTAGAGTATTACTTAGTTTTGGAGGTCCCGGAGTGATTTCCACGATTTACGAACGCCGTGCTGCGTTTACGTGTCGGTCAATGACACTCACAATTTTGGCCAATTTTTGGTCCGTTTCGTGCACTATTACTCACCGTTTTGGCGTCCCAGAGCGATTTCCACGAGTTACAATCCCCGGGGTGCGTTTGCATCTGTGTTGTCAACACTCACAATTTTGGCCAATTCTGACGCGATTCGTGGACTATTACTCATCATTTAGGGGTCCCGAAGCGATTCCATAGTGGTTGAACCCCATGGTGCGATTACGTGTCGGTCATCGACACTCATAGTTTCGGCCGATTCTGGCCCGTTTCGTGGACTATTACTCACTGTTTTGGGGTCCCGGAGTGATTTCCATGATTAACGAACCATAGAGTGTGTTTACATGTGGGTCATCAACACTAGCAGTTTTGGCCGATTCTGGCCCGTTTCGTGGACTATGTCTCATTGCTTTGGGGCCCCGGAGTGATTTCCATGATTAACGAACCCCCGGGTGCGCTTATGTGTCGGTTATCAGCACTCGCGGTTTTTTGTCGATTCTGACCCGTTTCGTGGAGTATTACGCCTAAAACGATTTCCATGGTTGTTGAACCCCAAGGTGCGTTTAAGTGTAGGTCATCAACAATTGCAGTTGGGCCGATTCTGGCCCGTTTCTTGGTGTATCACTCAGTTTTGGGGGTCCCAGAGTGATTTCCACGATTTATGAACCCCGGGGTGCATTTACGTGTCGGTCATCAACCCTCACAGTTTTGGTTGATTCTGGCCAGTTTCGTGGACTATTTACTTACTGTTTTGGGCCCCGAATTGATTTCCATAGTTGTTGAACCCCAAGGTGCGATTACGTGTCGGTCATCAACGGTCACAGTTTTGGCCGATTATGGCACGTTTCTTGGACTATCACTCTGTTTTTTGGGTCCCGGTGTGATTTCCATGATTGACGAACACTTGGGTGCGTTTATGTGTCGGTCATCAACACTCACAGTTTTGGCCGATTTTGGCCCATTTCGTGGCCTATTACGCAATGTTTTGGGGACTCGACGTGATTTCCACGATTAACAAATCGCGGGGTGCGTTTACGTGTTGGTCATCAACACTCACACTTTTGGCCGATTCTTACCCATTTTGTAGACTATTACTCACTGTTTTGGGGTCCCGGAGTGATTTCCACGATTAACGAACCCCGGGGTGCGTTTACGTGTCGGTCATCAACACTCGCGTTTTTTTTCGATTTTGACCCGTTTCGTGGACTATTACTCACCGTTTTGGGGTCCCAAAGCAATTTCCATGGATGTTGAACCCCAAGGTGCGCTTAAGTGTAGGTCATCAACAATCGCAATTTGGGCCGATTCTGGCCCATTTCTTAGAGTATTACTTAGTTTTGGGGGTCCCGGAGTGATTTCCACGATTTATGAACCCCGTGGTGCGTTTACGTGTCGGTCAATGACACTCACAATTTTGGCCAATTTCTGGTCTGTTTCATTTCACTATTACTCTATTTTTTGGGTCCCCATGTGATTTTCATGATTGACGGACACTCGTGTGCGTTTATGTGTCGGTCATCAACACTTGCAGTTTTGGCCGATTCTGCCCCGTTTCTGGACTATTACGGACTATTTTGGGGTCTCGAAGTGATTTCCACGATTAACGAACCGCGGGGTGCGTTTACGTGTTGGTCATCAACACTCACACTTTTGGCCGATTCTTGCCCATTTTGTAGACTATTACTCACTGTTTTGGGGTCCCGGAGTGATTTCCACAATAAACGAACCCCGGGGTGCGTTTACATGTCGGTCATCAACACTCGCGTTTTTTGTCGATTGTGACCCGTTTCGTGGACTATTACTCACCGTTTTGGGGTCCCAAAGCGATTTCCATGGTTGTTGAACCCCAAGGTGCGCTTAAATGTAGGTCATCAACAATCGCAGTTTGGGCCGATTCTGGCCCGTTTCTTAGAGTATTACTTATTTTGGGGGTCCCGGAGTGATTTCCATGATTTACGAACCCCGTGGTGCGTTTACGTGTCGGTCAACGACACTCACAATTTTGGCCAATTTTTGGTCCGTTTCGTGCACTATTACTCACCGTTTTGGCGTCCTAGAGCGATTTCCATGATTTACAATCCCCGGGGTGCGTTTGCGTCTCTATTGTCAACACTCACAGTTTTGTCCAATTTTGACGCGATTCGTGGACTATTACTCATCATTTAGGGGTCCCGAAGCGATTCCATAGTGGTTGAAACCCAAGGTGCATTTACATGTCGGTCATCGACACTCATAGTTTCGGCCGATTCTGGCCCGCTTCGTGGACTATTACTCACTGTTATGGGGTCCCGGAGTGATTTCCATGATTAACGAACCATAGAGTGTGTTTACATGTGGGTCATCAACACTAGCAGTTTTGGCCGATTCTGGCCCGTTTCGTGGACTATGACTCATTGCTTTGGGGCCCCGGAGTGATTTCCATGATTAACGAACCCCCGGGTGCGCTTATGTGTCGGTTATCAGCACTCGCGGTTTTTGTCGATTCTGACCCGTTTCGTGGAGTATTACGCCTAAAACGATTTCCATGGTTGTTGAACCCCAAGGTGCGTTTAAGTGTAGGTCATCAACAATTGCAGTTGGGCCGATTCTGGCCCGTTTCTTGGTGTATCACTCAGTTTTGGGGGTCCCAGGGTGATTTCCACGATTTATGAACCCCGGGGTGCATTTACGTGTCGGTCATCAACCCTCGCAGTTTTGGCTGATTCTGGCCAGTTTCGTGGACTATTTACTCACTGTTTTGGGGCCCCGAATTGATTTCGATAGTTGTTGAACCCCAAGGTGCGATTACGTGTCGGTCATCAACGGTCACAGTTTTGGCCGATTCTGGCACGTTTCTTGGACTATCACTCTGTTTTTTGGGTCCCGGTGTGATTTCCATGATTGATGAACACTTGGGTGTGTTTATGTGTCGGTCATCAACACTCACAGTTTTGGCCGATTTTGGCCCGTTTCGTGGCCTATTACGCAATGTTTTGGGGACTCGACGTGATTTCCACGATTAACGAACCGCGGGGTGCGTTTACGTGTTGGTCATCAACACTCACACTTTTGGCCGATTCTTACCCATTTTGTAGACTATTACTCACTGTTTTGGGGTCCCGGAGTGATTTCCACGATTAACGAACCCTGGGGTGCGTTTACGTGTCGGTCATCAACACTCGCGTTTTTTTTCGATTTTGACCCGTTTCGTGGACTATTACTCACCGTTTTGGGGTCCCAAAGCAATTTCCATGGATGTTGAACCCCAAGGTGCGCTTAAGTGTAGGTCATCAACAATCGCAGTTTGGGCCGATTCTGGCCCGTTTCTTAGAGTATTACTTAGTTGTGGGGGTCCCGGAGTGATTTCCACGATTTACGAACCCCGTGGTGCGTTTACGTGTCGGTCAATGACACTCACAATTTTGGCCAATTTCTGGTCCGTTTCATTTCACTATTACTCTATTTTTTGGGTCCCCATGTGATTTTCATGATTGACGGACACTCGTGTGCGTTTATGTGTCGGTCATCAACACTTGCAGTTTTGGCCGATTCTGCCCCGTTTCTGGACTATTACGGACTATTTTGGGGTCTCTAAGTGATTTCCACGATTAACGAACCGCGGGGTGCGTTTAGGTGTTGGTCATCAACACTCACACTTTTGGCCGATTCTTGCCCATTTTGTAGACTATTACTCACTGTTTTGGGGTCCCGGAGTGATTTCCACAATAAACGAACCCCGGGGTGCGTTTACATGTCGGTCATCAACACTCGCGTTTTTTGTCGATTTTGACCCGTTTCGTGGACTATTACTCACCATTTTGGGGTCCCAAAGCGATTTCCATGGTTGTTGAACCCCAAGGTGCGCTTAAATGTAGGTCATCAACAATCGTAGTTTGGGCCGATTCTGGCCCGTTTCTTAGAGTATTACTTATTTTGGGGGTCCCGGAGTGATTTCCATGATTTACGAACCCCGTGCTGCGTTTACGTGTCGGTCAATGACACTCACAATTTTGGCCAATTTTTGGTCTGTTTCGTGCACTATTACTCACCGTTTTGGCGTCCCAGAGCGATTTCCATGATTTACAAAACCCGGGGTGCATTTGCGTCTCTATTGTCAACACTCACAGTTTTGGCCAATTTTGACGCGATTCGTGGACTATTACTCATCATTTAGGGGTCCCGAAGCGATTCCATAGTGGTTGAAACCCAAGGTGCATTTACGTGTCGGTCATCGACACTCATAGTTTCGGCCGATTCTGGCCCGCTTCATGGACTATTACTCACTGTTTTGGGGTCCCGGAGTGATTTCCCTGATTAACGAACCATAGAGTGTGTTTACATGTCGGTCATCAACACTAGCAGTTTTGGCCGATTCTGGCCCGTTTCATGGACTATTACTCATTGCTTTGGGGCCCCGGAGTGATTTCCACGATTAACAAACCCCCGGGTGCGCTTATGTGTCGGTTATCAGCACTCGCGGTTTTTGTCAATTCTGACCCGTTTCGGGGAGTATTACGCCCCAGAACGATTTCCATGGTTGTTGAACCCCAAGGTGCGTCTAAGTGTAGGTCATCAACAATTGCAGTTGGGACGATTCTGGCCCGTTTCTTGGTCTATCACTCTGTTTTGGGGGTCCCACAGTGATTTCCACGATTTATGAACGCCGGGGTGCATTTACGTGTCGGTCATCAACACTCACAGTTTTGGCTGATTCTGGCCCGTTTCATGGACTATTTACTCACTGTTTTGGGGCCCCGAAGTGATTTCCATATTTGTTGAACCCAAGGTGCGCTTACGTGTCGGTCATCAACACTCACAGTTTTGGCCGATTCTGGCACGTTTCCTGGACTATCACTCTGTTTTTTGTGTCCCAGTGTGATTTCCATGATTGACGAACACTCGGGTGCGTTTATGTGTCGGTCAACAACACTCACAGTTTTGGCCGATTCTGGCCCGTTTCGTGGACTATTACGCACTGTTTTGGGGTCTCGAAGTTATTTCCACGATTAACGAACCGCGGGGTGCGTTTACGTGTTGGTCATCAACACTCACACTTTTGGCCGATTCTTGCCCATTTTGTAGACTATTACTCACTGTTTTGGGGTCCCGGAGTGATTTCCATGATTAGCGAACCCCGGGGTGCGTTTACGTGTCGGTCATCAACACTCGTGATTTTTGTCGATTTTGACACATTTCGTGGACTATTACTCACCGTTTTGGGTCCCAAAGCGATTTCCATGGTTGTTGAACCCCAAGGTGCGCTTATGTGTAGGTCATCAACGCGCGCAGTTTTGGCCAATTCTGGACCGTTTCTTAGAGTATTATTTAGTTTTGGGGGTCCCGGAGTGATTTCCACGATTTACGAACCCCGTGGTGCGTTTACGTGTCGGTCAATGACAGTCACAATTTTGGCCAATTTCTGGTCCGTTTCGTGCACTATTACTCTATTTTTTGGGTCCCGGTGTGATTTTCATGATTGACAGACACTCAGGTGTGTTTATGTGTCAGTCATCAACACTCACAGTTTTGGCCGATTCTGGCCCGTTTCGTGGACTATTACGCACTGTTTTGGGGTCTCGAAGTTATTTCCACGATTAACGAACCGCGGGGTGCGTTTACGTGTTGGTCATCAACACTCACACTTTTGGCCGATTCTTGCCCATTTTGTAGACTATTACTCACCGTTTTGGGGTCCCGGAGTGATTTCCACGATTAACGAACCCCGGGGTGCGTTTACGTGTCGGTCATCAATACTCGCGTTTTTTGTCGATTTTGACACGTTTCGTGGACTATTACTCACCGTTTTGGGGTCCCAAAGCAATTTCCATGGTTGTTGAACCCCAAGGTGTGCTTAAGTGTAGGTCATCAACAATCACAGTTTGGGCCGATTCTGGCCTGTTTCTTAGAGTATTAATTAGTTTTGGGCGCCCCGGAGTGATTTCAACGATTTACGAACCACGTGGTGCGTTTACGTGTCGGTCAATGACACTAACAATATTGCCCAATTTCTGGTCCGTTTCATGCACTATTACTCACCGTTTTGGCGTCCCAGAGCGATTTCCACGATTTACAATCCTCGGGGTGTGTTTGCGTCTCTGTTGTCAACACTCACAGTTTTGGCCAATTCTGATGTGATTCATGGACTATTACTCATCATTTAGGGGCCCCAAAGCGATTCCATAGTGTTTGAACCCCAAGGTGCGTTTACGTGTCGGTCATCGACACTCATAGTTTCGGCCGATTCTGGCCCGTTTCGTGGACTATTACTCACTGTTTTGGGGTCCCGGAGTGATTTCCATGATTAACGAACCATAGAGTGTGTTTACATGTAGGTCATCAACACTAGCAGTTTTCGCCGATCCTGGCCCATTTCGTGGACTATTACGCCCCAAAACAATTTCCATGGTTGTTGAACCCCAAGGTGCGCTTAAGTGTAGGTCATCAACAATTGCAGTTGGAACGATTCTGGCCCGTTTCTTGGTCTATCTCTCTGTTTTGGGGGTCCCACAGTGATTTCCATGATTTATGAACGCCGGGG
>NW_021230433.1:76977-79734 GCF_002162155.2 Triticum dicoccoides | reverse complement strand
ACTCACTGTTTTGGGGCCCCGAAATGATTTCCACTATTAAAAAACACCCGGGTGCGCTTATGTGTCGGTTATCAGCACTCGCGGTTCTTGTTGATTCTGACCCGTTTCGTGGACTATTACGCCCCAAAACAATCTCCATGGTTGTTGACCCCCAAGGTGCGCTTAAGTTTAGGTCATCAACAATTGCAGTTGGGCCGATTCTGGCCCGTTTCTTGGTCTATCACTCAGTTTTGGGGGTCCCAGAGTCATTTCCACGATTTATGAACGCCGGGGTGCATTTACGTGTCGGTCATCAACACTCACATTTTTGGCTGAGTCTGGCCCGTTTCGTGGACTATTTACTCACTGTTTTGGGGCCCCGAAGTGATTTCCATAGTAATTGAACCCCAAGGTGCGCTTACGTGTCGGTCATCAACACTCACAGTTTTGGCCGATTCTGGCACGTTTCTTGGACTATCACTTTGTTTTTTGTGTCCCGGTGTGATTTCCATGATTGACAAACACTCGGGTGCGTTTATGTGTCGGTCATCAACAGTCACAGCTTTGGCCGATTCTGGCCCGTTTCGTGGACTATTTACTCACTGTTTTGGGGCCCCGAAGTGATTTCCATAGTTGTTGAACCCCAAGGTGCGCTTACATATCGGTCATCAACACTCACAGTTTTGGCCGATTCTGGCACGTTTCTTGGACTATCACTCTGTTTTCTGGGTCCCGTTGTGATTTTCATGATTGACGAACACTTGGGTGCGTTTAGGTGTCGGTTATCAACACTCACAATTTTGGCTGATTCTGGCCCGTTTCATGGACTATTACGCACTGTTTTGGGGTCTCGAAATGATTTCCACGATTAACGAACCGCGGGGTGCGTTTACGTGTTGTTCATCAACACACACTTTTGGCCGATTCTTGCCATTTTGTAGACTATTACTCACTATTTTGGGGTCCCGGAGTGATTTCCACGATCAACAAACCCCGGGGTGCGTTTACGTGTCGGTCATCAACACTCGTGGTTTTTGTTGATTTTGACACATTTCGTGGACTATTACTCACCGTTTTGGGGTTCCAAAGCGATTTCCATGGTTGTTGAACCCCAAGGTGTGCTTAAGTGTAGGTCATCAACACTCGCAGTTTTGGCCGATTCTGGACCGTTTCTTAGAGTATTACTTAGTTTTGGGGGTCCCAGAGTGATTTCCATGATTTACGAACCCTGTGGTGCGTTTACGTGTTGGTCAATGGCACTCACAATTTTGGCCAATTTTTGGTCCGTTTCGTGCACTATTACTCACCGTTTTGGCGTCCCAGAGCGATTTCCATGATTTACAATCCCCGGGGTGCGTTTGCATCTCTGTTGTCAACACTCACAGTTTTGGCCAATTCTGAAGCGATTCGTGGACTATTACTCATCATTTAGGGGTCCCGAAGCGATTCCATAGTGGTTGAACCCCAAGGTGCGTTTACGTGTCGGTCATCGACACTCATAGTTTCGGCCGATTCTGGCCCATTTCGTGGACTATTACTCACTGTTTTGGGGTCCCGGAGTGATTTCCATGATTAATGAACCATAGAGTGTGTTTACATGTCGGTCATCAACACTAGCAGTTTTGGCCGATCCTTGCCCGTTTCGTGGACTATTACGCCCCAAAACAATTTCCATGGTTGTTGAACCCCAAGGTGCGCTTAACTGTAGGTCATCAACAATTGCAGTTAGAACGATTCTGGCCCGTTTCTTGGTCTATCACTTTGTTTTGGGGGTACCACAGTGATTTCCATGATTTATGAACGCCGGGGTGCATTTACGTGTCGGTCATCAACACTCACAGTTTTGGCTGATTCTGGCCCATTTCGTGGACTATTTACTCACTGTTTTGGGGCCCCGAAGTGATTTCCATAGTTGTTGAACCCCAAGGTGCGCTTACGTGGCGGTCATCAACACTCACAGTTTTGGCCGATTCTGGCACGTTTCCTGGACTATCACTCTGTTTTTTGGTTCCTGGTGTGATTTCCACTCGGGTGCATTTACGTGTCGGTCATCGACACTCACAGTATCGGCCGATTCTGGCCCGTTTCGTGGACTATTACTCACTGTTTTGGGGTCCCGGAGTGATTTCTATGATTAACGAACCATAGAGTGTGTTTACATGTCGGTCATCAACACTAGCAGTTTTGGCCGATTTTGGCCCGTTTCGTGGACTATTACTCATTGTTTTGGGGCCCCGAAGTGATTTCCATGATTAATAAACACCCGGGTGCGCTTATGTGTCGGTTATCAGCACTCGCGGTTTTTGTCGATTCTGACCCGTTTCGTAGACTATTACGCCCCAAAACAATTTCCATGGTTGTTGAACCCCAAGGTGCGCTTAAGTGTAGGTCATCAACAATTGCAGTTGGGCCGATTCTGGCCCGTTTCTTGGTCTATCACTCAGTTCTGGGGGTCCTAGAGTGATTTCCACGATTTATGAACACAGGGTGCATTTACGTGTCGGTTATCAACACTCACAGTTTTGGCTGATTCTAGCCCGTTTCGTGGACTATTTACTCACTATTTTGGGTCCCCGAAGTGATTTCCATAGTTGTTGAACCCCAAGGTGCGCTTACGTGTCGGTCATCAACACTCACAGTTTTGGCCGATTCTGTCACGTTTCTTGGACTATCACTGTTTTTTGGGTCCCGGTGTGATTTCCATGATTGACGTACACTCGGGTGCGTTTATGTGTCGGTCATCAACACTCACAGTTTTGGCCGATTCTGGCCTGTTTC
>NW_021230433.1:75206-76852 GCF_002162155.2 Triticum dicoccoides | reverse complement strand
ACTATTTACTCACTGTTTTGGGGCCCCGAAGTGATTTCCATAGTTGATGAAACCCAAGGTGCGCTTACGTATCGGTCATCAACACTCATAGCTTTGGCCGATTCTGGCACGTTTCTTGGACTATCACTCTGTTTTTTGGGTCCCGGTGTGATTTCCATGATTGACGAACACTTGGGTGCGTTTAGGTGTCGGTCATCAACACTCACAGTTTTGGCCGATTCTGGCCCGTTTCGTGGACTATTACGCACTGTTTTGGGTCTCGAAATGATTTCCACGATTAACGAACCGTGGGGTGCGTTTACGTGTTGGTCATCAGCACTCACACTTTTGGCCGATTCTTGCCCATTCTGTGGACTATTACTCACTATTTTGGGGTCCCGGAGTGATTTCCACGATCAACGAACCCCGAGGTGCGTTTACGTGTCGGTCATCAACACTCGCGTTTTTTGTCGATTTTGACACAATTTGTGGACTATTACTCACCGTTTTGGGGTTCCAAAGCGATTTCCATGGTTGTTGAACCCCAAGGTGCGCTTAAGTGTAGGTCATCAACAATTGCAGTTGGGCCGATTCTGGCCCGTTTCTTGGTCTATCACTCAGTTCTGGGGGTCCCAGAGTGATTTCCATGATTTATGAACGCGGGGTGCATTTACGTGTCGGTTATCAACACTCACAGTTTTGGCTGATTCTAGCCCGTTTCGTGGACTATTTACTCACTATTTTGGGGCCCCGAAGTGATTTCCATAGTTGTTGAACCCCAAGGTGCGCTTACGTGTCGGTCATCAACACTCACAGTTTTGGCCGATTCTGGAACATTTCCTGGACTATCACTCTGTTTTTTGGTTCCTGGTGTGATTTCCACTCGGGTGCGTTTACGTGTCGGTCATCGACACTCACAGTATCGGCCGAATCTGGCCCGTTTCGTGGTCTATTACTCACTGTTTTGGGGTCCCGGAGTGATTTCTATGATTAACGAACCATAGAGTGTGTTTACATGTCGGTCATCAACACTAGCAGTTTTGGCCGATTTTGGCCCGTTTCGTGGACTATTACTCATTGTTTTGGGGCCCCGAAGTGATTTCCACGATAAATAAACACCCGGGTGCGCTTATGTGTCGGTTATCAGCACTCCCGGTTTTTGACGATTCTGACCCGTTTCGTAGACTATTACGCCCCAAAACAATTTCCATTGTTGTTGAACCCCAAGGTGCGCTTAAGTGTAGGTCATCAACAATTGCAGTTGGGCCGATTCTGGCCCGTTTCTTGGTCTATCACTCAGTTCTGGGGGTCCCAGAGTGATTTCCACGATTTATGAACGCGGGGTGCATTTACGTGTCGGTTATCAACACTCACAGTTTTGGCTATTTCTAGCCCGTTTCGTGGACTATTTACTCACTGTTTTGGGGCCCCGAAGTGATTTCCATAGTTGTTGAACCCCAAGGTGCGCTTACGTGTCGGTCATCAACACTCACAGTTTTGGCCGATTCTGGCACGTTTCTTGGACTATCACTCTGTTTTTTGGGTCCCGGTGTGATTTCCATGATTGACGAACACTCGGGTGCGTTTATGTGTCGGTCATCAACACTCACAGTTTTGGCCGATTCTGGCCCGTTTCGTGGACTATTTACTCACTGTTTTGGGGCCCC
>NW_021230433.1:74238-75090 GCF_002162155.2 Triticum dicoccoides | reverse complement strand
GGCCCCGAAGTGATTTCCATAGTTGTTGAACCCCAAGGTGCGCTTACGTATCGGTCATCAACACTCATAGTTTTGGCCGATTCTGGCACGTTTCTTGGACTATCACTCCGTTTTTTGGGTCCCGGTGTGATTTCCATGATTGACGAACAATTGGGTGCGTTTAGGTGTCGGTCATCAACACTCACAGTTTTGGCCGATTCTGGCCCGTTTCGTGGACTATTACGCACTGTTTTGGGTCTCGAAATGATTTCCACGATTAACGAACCGCGGGGTGCGTTTACGTGTTGGTCATCAGCACCCACACTTTTGGCCGATTCTTGCCCATTTTGTGGACTATTACTCACTATTTTGGGGTCCCGGAGTGATTTCCACGATCAACGAACCCCGGGGTGCGTTTACGTGTCGGTCATCAACACTCGCGTTTTTGTCGATTTTCACACATTTTGTGGACTATTACTCACTGTTTTGGGGTTCCAAAGCGATTTCCATGGTTGTTGAACCCCAAGGTGCGCTTAAGTGTAGGTCATCAACAATTGCAGTTGGGCCGATTCTGGCCCGTTTCTTGGTCTATCACTCAGTTCTAGGGGTCCCAGAGTGATTTCCACGATTTATGAACGCGGGGTGCATTTACGTGTCGGTTATCAACACTCACAGTTTTGGCTGATTCTATCCCGTTTCGTGGACTATTTACTCACTGTTTTGGGGCCCCGAAGTGATTTCCATAGTTGTTGAACCACAAGGTGCGCTTACGTGTCGGTCATCAACACTCACAGTTTTGGCCGATTCTGGCACGTTTCTTGGACTATCACTCTGTTTTTTGGGTCCTGGTGTGATTTCCATGATTGACGAACA
>NW_021230433.1:37598-73948 GCF_002162155.2 Triticum dicoccoides | reverse complement strand
TGATTTCCATAGTTGTTGAACCCCAAGGTGCGCTTACGTATCGGTCATCAACACTCATAGTTTTGGCCGATTCTGGCACGTTTCTTGGACTATCACTCCGTTTTTTGGGTCCCGGTGTGATTTCCATGATTGACGAACAATTGGGTGCGTTTAGGTGTCGGTCAGCAACACTCACAGTTTTGGCCGATTCTGGCCCGTTTCGTGGACTATTACGCACTGTTTTGGGTCTCGAAATGATTTCCACGATTAACGAACCGCGGGGTGCGTTTACGTGTTGGTCATCAGCACCCACACTTTTGGCCGATTCTTGCCCATTTTGTGGACTATTACTCACTATTTTGGGGTCCCGGAGTGATTTCCACGATCAACGAACCCCGGGGTGCGTTTATGTGTCGGTCATCAACACTCGCGTTTTTTGTCGATTTTGACACATTTTGTGGACTATTACTCACTGTTTTGGGGTTCCAAAGAGATTTCCATGGTTGTTGAACCCCAAGGTGCGCTTAAGTGTAGGTCATCAACAATTGCAGTTGGGCCGATTCTGGCCCGTTTCTTGGTCTATCACTCAGTTCTAGGGGTCCCAGAGTGATTTCCACGATTTATGAACGCGGGGTGCATTTACGTGTCGGTTATCAACACTCACAGTTTTGGCTGATTCTATCCCGTTTCGTGGACTATTTACTCACTGTTTTGGGGCCCCGAAGTGATTTCCATAGTTGTTGAACCACAAGGTGCGCTTACGTGTCGGTCATCAACACTCACAGTTTTGGCCGATTCTGGCACGTTTCTTGGACTATCACTCTGTTTTTTGGGTCCTGGTGTGATTTCCATGATTGACGAACACTTGGGTGCGTTTAGGTGTCGGTCATCAACACTCACAGTTTTGGCCGATTCTGGACCATTTCGTTGACTATTACGCATTGTTTTGGGTCTCGAAATTATTTCCACGATTAACGAACCGCGGGGTGCGTTTACGTGTTGGTCATCAGCACTCACACTTTTGGCCGATTCTTGCCCATTCTGTGGACTATTACTCACTATTTTGGGGTCCCGGAGTGATTTCCACGATCAACGAACCCCGGGGTGCATTTACGTGTCGGTCATCAACACTCGCGTTTTTTGTCGATTTTCACACATTTTGTGTACTATTACTCACCGTTTTGGGGTTCCAAAGCGATTTCCATGGTTGTTGAACCCCAAGGTGCGCTTAAGTGTAGGTCATCGACACTCGCAGTTTTGGCCGATTCTGGACCGTTTCTTAGAGTATTACTTAGTTTTGGGGGTCCCGGAGTGATTTCCACGATTTACGAACCCTGTGGTGCGTTTATGTGTCGGTCAATTACACTCACAATTTTGGCCAATTTTTGGTCCGTTTCGTGCACTATTACTCACCGTTTTGGCGTCCCAGAGCGATTTCCATGAGTTACAATCCCCGGGGTGCGTTTCCATCTCTGTTGTCAACACTCATAGTTTTGGCCAATTCTGACGCGATTCGTGGACTATTACTCATCATTTAGGGGTCCCGAAGCTATTCCATAGTGGTTGAACCCCAAGGTGCGTTTACGTGTCGGTCGTCGACACTCATAGTTTCGGCCGATTCTGGCCCGTTTCGTGGACTATAACTCACTGTTTTGGGGTCCCGGAGTGATTTCCATGATTAACAAACCATAGAGTGTGTTTACATGTCAGTCATCAACACTAGCAGTTTTGGCCGATCCTGGCCCCAAAACAATTTCCATGGTTGTTGAACCCCAAGGTCCGCTTAAGTGTAGGTCATCAACAATTGCAGTTGGAACGATTCTGGCCCGTTTCTTGGTCTATCACTCTGTTTTGGGGTCCCATAGTAATTTCCATGATTTATGAATGCCGAGGTGCATTTACGTGTCGGTCATCAACACTCACAGTTTTGGCTGATTCTGGCCCATTTCGTGGACTATTTACTCACTGTTTTGGGGCCCCGAAGTGATTTCCATAGTTGTTGAACCCCAAGGTGCGCTTACGTGTCGGTCATCAACACTCATAGTTTTGGCCGATTCTGGCACGTTTCCTTGACTATCACTCTGGTTTTTGGGTCCCGGTGTGATTTCCATGATTGACGAACACTCGGGTGCGTTTATGTGTCAGTCATCAACACTCACAGTTTTGGCCGATTCTGGCCCGTTTCATGGACTATATCGCACTGTTTTGGGGTCTCGAAGTGATTTCCACGATTAACGAACCGCGGGGTGCGTTTACGTGTTGGTCATCAACACTCACACTTTTGGCCGATTCTTGCCCATTTTGTAGACTATTACTCACTGTTTTGGGCTCCCGGAGTGATTTCCATGATTAACGAACCCCGGGGTGCGTTTACGTGTCGGTCATCAACACTCATGATTTTTGTCGATTTTGACACATTTCCTGGACTATTACTGATGTTTTGGGGTCCCAAAGCGATTTCCATTGTTGTTGAACCCCAAGGTGCGCTTAAGTGTAGGTCATCAACACTCGCAGTTTTGGCCGATTCTGGACCGTTTCTTAGAGTATTACTTTGTTTTGGGGGTCCCGGAGTGATTTCCACGATTTACGAACCCCGTGGTGCGTTTACGTGTCGGCCAATGACACTCACAATTTTGGCCAATTTTTGGTCCGTTTCGTGCACTATTACTCACCGTTTTGGCATCCCAGAGCGATTTCCACGATTTACAGTCCCCGGGGTGCGTTTGCATCTCTGTTGTCAACACTCACAGTTTTGGCCATTTCTGACGCGATTCGTGGACTATTACTCATCATTTAGGGGTCTCGAAGCGATTCCATAGTGGTTGAACCCCAAGGTGCGTTTACGTGTTGGTCATCGACACTCATAGTTTCGGCCGATTCTGGCCCGTTTCGTGGACTATTACTCACTGTTTTGGGGTCCCGGAGTGATTTCCATGATTAACGAACCATAGAGTGTGTTTACATTTCGGTCATCAACACTAGTAGTTTTGGCCGATTCTGGCCCGTTTCGTGGACTATAACTCATTGTTTTGGGGCCCCGGATTGATTTCCACGATTAACAAACACCCGGGTGCGCTTATTTGTCGGTTATCAGCACTCCCGGTTTTTGATTCTGACCCATTTCATAGAATATTACGCCCCAAAACAATTTCCATGGTTGTTGAACCCCAAGGTGCGCTTAAGTGTAGGTCATCAACAATTGCAGTTGGGCCGATTCTGGCCCTTTTCTTGGTCTATCACTCAGTTTTGGGGGTCCCAGAGTGATTTCCACGATTTATGAATGCCGGGGTGCATTTACGTGTCGGTCATCAACACTCACAGTTTTGGCTGATTCTGGCCCGTTTCGTGGATTATTTACTCACTGTTTTGGGGCGCCGAAGTGATTTCCATAGTTGTTGAACCCCAAGGTGCGCTTACGTGTCGGTCATCAACACTCAAAGTTTTGGCCAATTCTGGCACGTTTCTTGGACTATCACTGTGTTTTTTGGGTCCCGGTGTGATTTCCATGATTGACGAGCACTCGGGTGCGTTTATGTGTCGATCATCAACACTCACAGTTTTGGCCGATTCTGCCCCGTTTCATGGACTATTACGCACTGTTTTGGGGTCTCGAAGTGATTTCCACGATTAACAAACCGCGGGGTGCGTTTACGTGTTGGTCATCAACACTCACACTTTTGGCCGATTCTTGCCCATTTTGTAGACTATTACTCACTGTTTTGGGGTCCCGGAGTGATTTCCATGATTAACGAACCCCGGGGTGCGTTTACGTGTCGGTCATCAACACTCGCGATTTTTGTCGATTTTGACACATTTCGTGGACTATTACTCACCGTTTTGGTGTCCCAAAGCAATTTCCATGGTTGTTGAACCCCAAGGTGCGCTTAAGTGTAGGTCATCAACAATTGTAGTTTTGGCCGATTCTGGACCGTTTCGTTGAGTATTACTTAGTTTTGGGGGCCCCGGGGTGATTTCAACGATTTACAAACCCCGTGGTGCGTTTACGTGTCGGTCAATGACACTCACAATTATGGCCAATTTGTGGTCCGTTTCATGCACTATTACTCACCGTTTTGGCGTCCCAGAGTGATTTCCACGATTTACAATCCCTGGGGTGTGTTTGCGTCTCTGTTGTCAACACTCACAGTATTGGCCAAGTCTGACGCGATTCATGGACTATTACTCATCATTCAGGGGTCCCGAAGCGATTCCATAGTGGTTGAACCCCAAGGTGCGTTTACGTGTCGGTCATCGACACTCATAGTTTAGGCCGATTCTGGCGCGTTTCGTGGACTATTACTCACTGTTTTGGGGTCCCGGAGTGATTTCCATGATTAACGAACCATAGAGTGTGTTTACATGTCGGTCATCAACACTAGCAGTTTTGGCCGATTCTGGCCCGTTTCCTGGACTATTACTCATTGTTTTGGGGCCCCGGAGTGATTTCCACGATTAACAAACACCCGGGTGCGCTTATGTGTCGGTTATCAGCACTCGCGGTTTTTGTCGATTCTGACCCGTTTCATGGACTATTACGCCCCAAAACAATTTCCATGGTTGTTGAACCCCAAGGTGCGCTTAAGTTTAGGTCATCAACACTCATAGTTTTGGCCGATTCTGGCACGTTTCCTTGACTATCACTCTGGTTTTTGGGTCCCGGTGTGATTTCCATGATTGACGAACACTCGGGTGCGTTTATGTGTCAGTCATCAACACTCACAGTTTTGGCCGATTCTGGCCCGTTTCATGGACTATTACGCACTGTTTTGGGGTCTCGAAGTGATTTCCACGATTAACGAACCGCGGGGTGCGTTTACGTGTTGGTCATCAACACTCACACTTTTGGACGATTCCTGCCCGTTTTGTATACTATTACTCACTGTTTTGGGCTCCCGGAGTGATTTCCACGATTAACGAACCCCGGGGTACGTTTACGTGTCGGTCATCAACACTCATGATTTTTGTCGATTTTGACACATTTCCTGGACTATTACTCATGTTTTGGGGTCCCAAAGCGATTTCCATTGTTGTTGAACCCCAAGGTGCGCTTAAGTGTAGGTCATCAACACTCGCAGTTTTGGCCGATTCTGGACCGTTTCTTAGAGTATTACTTTGTTTTGGGGGTCCCGGAGTGATTTCCACGATTTACGAACCCCGTGGTGCGTTTACGTGTCGGCCAATGACACTCACAATTTTGGCCAATTTTTGGTCCGTTTCGTGCACTATTACTCACCGTTTTGGCATCCCAGAGTGATTTCCACGGTTTACAGTCCCCGGGGTGCGTTTGCATCTCTGTTGTCAACACTCACAGTTTTGGCCATTTCTGACGCGATTCGTGGACTATTACTCATCATTTAGGGGTCTCGAAGCGATTCCATAGTGGTTGAACCCCAAGGTGCGTTTACGTGTTGGTCATCGACACTCATAGTTTCGGCCGATTCTGGCCCGTTTCGTGGACTATTACTCACTGTTTTGGGGTCCCGGAGTGATTTCCATGATTAACGAACCATAGAGTGTGTTTACATGTCGGTCATCAACACTAGTAGTTTTGGCCGATTCTGGCCCGTTTCGTGGACTATTACTCATTGTTTTGGGGCCCCGGATTGATTTCCACGATTAACAAACACCCGGGTGCGCTTATTTGTCGGTTATCAGCACTCGCGGTTTTTGTCGATTCTGACCCATTTCGTAGAATATTACGCCCCAAAACAATTTCCATGGTTGTTGAACCCCAAGGTGCGCTTAAGTGTAGGTCATCAACAATTGCAGTTGGGCCGATTCTGGCCCTTTTCTTGGTCTATCACTCAGTTTTGGGGGTCCCAGAGTGATTTCCACGATTTATGAATGCCGGGGTGCATTTACGTGTCGGTCATCAACACTCAAAGTTTTGGCTGATTCTGGCCCGTTTCGTGGATTATTTACTCACTGTTTTGGGGCGCCGAAGTGATTTCCATCGTTGTTGAACCCCAAGGTGCGCTTACGTGTCGGTCATCAACACTCAAAGTTTTGGCCGATTCTGGCACGTTTCTTGGACTATCACTCTGTTTTTTGGGTCCCGGTGTGATTTCCATGATTGACGAGCACTCGGGTGCGTTTATGTGTCGATCATCAACACTCACAGTTTTGGCCGATTCTGCCCCGTTTCATGGACTATTACGCACTGTTTTGGGGTCTCGAAGTGATTTCCACGATTAACAAACCGCGGGGTGCGTTTACGTGTTGGTCATCAACACTCACACTTTTGGCCGATTCTTGCCCATTTTGTAGACTATTACTCACTGTTTTGGGGTCCCGGAGTGATTTCCATGATTAACGAACCCCGGGGTGCGTTTACGTGTCGGTCATCAACACTCGTGATTTTTGTCGATTTTGACACATTTCGTGGACTATTACTCACCGTTTGGTGTCCCAAAGAAATTTCCATGGTTGTTGAACCCCAAGGTGCGCTTAAGTGTAGGTCATCAACAATTGTAGTTTTGGCCGATTCTGGACCGTTTCGTTGAGTATTACTTAGTTTTGGGGGCCCCGGGGTGATTTCAACGATTTACAAACCCCGTGGTGCGTTTACGTGTCGGTCAATGACACTCACAATTTTGGCCAATTTGTGGTCCGCTTCATGCACTATTACTCACCGTTTTGGCGTCCCAGAGTGATTTCCACGATTTACAATCCCTGGGGTGTGTTTGCGTCTCTGTTGTCAACACTCACAATATTGGCCAAGTCTGACGCGATTCGTGGACTATTACTCATCATTCAGGGGTCCCGAAGCGATTCCATAGTGGTTGAACCCCAAGGTGCGTTTACGTGTCGGTCATCGACACTCATAGTTTAGGCCGATTCTGGCGCGTTTCGTGGACTATTACTCACTGTTTTGGGGTCCCGGAGTGATTTCCATGATTAACGAACCATAGAGTGTGTTTACATGTCGGTCATCAACACTAGCAGTTTTGGCCGATTCTGGCCCGTTTCCTGGACTATTACTCATTGTTTTGGGGCCCCGGAGTGATTTCCACGATTAACAAACACCCGGGTGCGCTTATGTGTCGGTTATCAGCACTCGCGGTTTTTGTCGATTCTGACCCGTTTCATGGACTATTACGCCCCAAAACAATTTCCATGGTTGTTGAACCCCAAGGTGCGCTTAAGTTTAGGTCATCAACACTCATAGTTTTGGCCGATTCTGGCACGTTTCCTTGACTATCACTCTGGTTTTTGGGTCCCGGTGTGATTTCCATGATTGACGAACACTCGGGTGCGTTTATGTGTCAGTCATCAACACTCACAGTTTTGGCCGATCCTGGCCCGTTTCATGGACTATTACGCACTGTTTTGGGGTCTCGAAGTGATTTCCACGATTAACGAACCGCGGGGTGCGTTTACGTGTTGGTCATCAACACTCACACTTTTGGCCGATTCTTGCCCATTTTGTAGACTATTACTCACTGTTTTGGGCTCCCGGAGTGATTTCCACGATTAACGAACCCCAGGGTGCGTTTACGTGTCGGTCATCAACACTCATGATTTTTGTCGATTTTGACACATTTCCTGGACTATTACTCACGTTTTGGGGTCCCAAAGCGATTTCCATTGTTGTTGAACCCCAAGGTGCGCTTAAGTGTAGGTCATCAACACTCGCAGTTTTGGCCGATTCTGGACCGTTTCTTAGAGTATTACTTTGTTTTGGGGGTCCCGGAGTGATTTCCACGATTTACGAACCCCGTGGTGCGTTTACGTGTCGGCCAATGACACTCACAATTTTGGCCAATTTTTGGTCCGTTTCGTGCACTATTACTCACCGTTTTGGCATCCCAGAGCGATTTCCATGATTTACAGTCCCCGGGGTGCGTTTGCATCTCTGTTGTCAACACTCACAGTTTTCGCCATTTCTGACGCGATTCGTGGACTATTACTCATCATTTAGGGGTCCCGAAGCGATTCCATAGTGGTTGAACCCCAAGGTGCGTTTACGTGTTGGTCATCGACACTCATAGTTTCGGCCGATTCTGGCCCGTTTCGTGGACTATTACTCACTGTTTTGGGGTCCCGGAGTGATTTCCATGATTAACGAACCATAGAGTGTGTTTACATGTCGGTCATCAACACTAGTAGTTTTGGCCGATTCTGGCCCGTTTCGTGGACTATTACTCATTGTTTTGGGGCCCCGGATTGATTTCCACGATTAACAAACACCCGGGTGCGCTTATTTGTCGGTTATCAGCACTCGCGGTTTTTGTCGATTCTGACCCATTTCGTAGAATATTACGCCCCAAAATAATTTCCATGGTTGTTGAACCCCAAGGTGCGCTTAAGTGTAGGTCATCAACAATTGCAGTTGGGCCGATTCTGGCCCTTTTCTTGGTCTATCACTCAGTTTTGGGGGTCCCAGAGTGATTTCCACGATTTATGAATGCCGGGGTGCATTTACGTGTCGGTCATCAACACTCACAGTTTTGGCTGATTCTGGCCCGTTTCGTGGATTATTTACTCACTGTTTTGGGGCGCCGAAGTGATTTCCATAGTTGTTGAACCCCAAGGTGCGCTTACGTGTCGGTCATCAACACTCAAAGTTTTGGCCGATTCTGGCACGTTTCTTGGACTATCACTCTGTTTTTTGGGTCCCGGTGTGATTTACATGATTGACGGGCACTCGGGTGCGTTTATGTGTCGGTCATCAACACTCACAGTTTTGGCCGATTCTGCCCCGTTTCATGGACTATTACGCACTGTTTTGGGGTCTCGAAGTGATTTCCACGATTAACAAACCGCGGGGTGCGTTTACGTGTTGGTCATCAACACTCACACTTTTGGCCGATACTTGCCCATTTTGTAGACTATTACTCACTGTTTTGGGGTCCCGGAGTGATTTCCATGATTAACGAACCCCGGGGTGCGTTTACGTGTCGGTCATCAACACTCGCGATTTTTGTCGATTTTGACACATTTCGTGGACTATTACTCACCGTTTTGGTGTCCCAAAGCAATTTCCATGGTTGTTGAACCGCAAGGTGCGCTTAAGTGTAGGTCATCAACAATTGTAGTTTTGGCCGATTCTGGACCGTATCATTGAGTATTACTTAGTTTTGGGGGCCCCGGGGTGATTTCAACGATTTACAAACCCCGTGGTGCGTTTACGTGTCGGTCAATGACACTCACAATTTTCGCCAATTTGTGGTCCGTTTCATGCACTATTACTCACCGTTTTGGCGTCCCAGAGTGATTTCCACGATTTACAATCCCTGGGGTGTGTTTGCGTCTCTGTTGTCAACACTCACAGTATTGGCCAAGTCTGACGCGATTCGTGGACTATTACTCATCATTCAGGGGTCCCGAAGCGATTCCATAGTGGTTGAACCCCAAGGTGCGTTTACGTGTCGGTCATCGACACTCATAGTTTAGGCCGATTCTGGCGCGTTTCGTGGACTATTACTCACTGTTTTGGGGTCCCGGAGTGATTTCCATGATTAACGAACCATAGAGTGTGTTTACATGTCGGTCATCAACACTAGCAGTTTTGGCCGATTCTGGCCCGTTTCCTGGACTATTACTTATTGTTTTGGGGCCCCGGAGTGATTTCCACGATTAACAAACACCCGGGTGCGCTTATGTGTCGGTTATCAGCACTCGCGGTTTTTGTCGATTCTGACCCGTTTCATGGACTATTACGCCCCAAAACAATTTCCATGGTTGTTGAACCCCAAGGTGCGCTTAAGTTTAGGTCATCAACACTCATAGTTTTGGCCGATTCTGGCACGTTTCCTTGACTATCACTCTGGTTTTTGGGTCCCGGTGTGATTTCCATGATTGACGAACACTCGGGTGCGTTTATGTGTCAGTCATCAACACTCACAGTTTTGGCCGAGTCTGGCCCGTTTCATGGACTATTACGCACTGTTTTGGGGTCTCGAAGTGATTTCCATGATTAACGAACCGCGGGGTGCGTTTACGTGTTGGTCATCAACACTCACACTTTTGGCCGATTCTTGCCCATTTTGTAGACTATTACTCACTGTTTTGGGCTCCCGGAGTGATTTCCACGATTAACGAACCCCGGGGTGCGTTTACGTGTCGGTCATCAACACTCATGATTTTTGTCGATTTTGACACATTTCCTGGACTATTACTCACGTTTTGGGGTCCCAAAGCGATTTCCATTGTTGTTGAACCCAAAGGTGCGCTTAAGTGTAGGTCATCAACACTCGCAGTTTTGGCCGATTCTGGACCGTTTCTTAGAGTATTACTTTGTTTTGGGGGTCCCGGAGTGATTTCCACGATTTACGAACCCCGTGGTGCGTTTACGTGTCGGCCAATGACACTCAAAATTTTGGCCAATTTTTGGTCCGTTTCGTGCACTATTACTCACCGTTTTGGCATCCCAGAGCGATTTCCACGATTTACAGTCCCCGGGGTGCGTTTGCATCTCTGTTGTCAACACTCACAGTTTTCACCATTTCTGACGCGATTCGTGGACTATTACTCATCATTTAGGGGTCCCGAAGCGATTCCATAGTGGTTGAACCCCAAGGTGCGTTTACGTGTTGGTCATCGACACTCATAGTTTCGGCCGATTCTGGCCCGTTTCGTGGACTATTACTCACTGTTTTGGGGTCCCGGAGTGATTTCCATGATTAACGAACCATAGAGTGTGTTTACATGTCGGTCATCAACACTAGTAGTTTTGGCCGATTCTGGCCCGTTTCGTGGACTATTACTCATTGTTTTGGGGCCCCGGATTGATTTCCACGATTAACAAACACCCGGGTGCGCTTATTTGTCGGTTATCAGCACTCGCGGTTTTTGTCGATTCTGACCCATTTCGTAGAATATTACGCCCCAAAACAATTTCCATGGTTGTTGAACCCCAAGGTGCGCTTAAGTGTAGGTCATCAACAATTGCAGTTGGGCCGATTCTGGCCCTTTTCTTGGTCTATCACTCAGTTTTGGGGGTCCCAGAGTGATTTCCACGATTTATGAATGCCAGGGTGCATTTACGTGTCGGTCATCAACACTCACAGTTTTGGCTGATTCTGGCCCGTTTCGTGGATTATTTACTCACTGTTTTGGGGCGCCGAAGTGATTTCCATAGTTGTTGAACCCCAAGGTGCGCTTACGTGCCGGTCATCAACACTCAAAGTTTTGGCCGATTCTGGCACGTTTCTTGGACTATCACTCTGTTTTTTGGGTCCCGGTGTGATTTACATGATTGACGGGCACTCGGGTGCGTTTATGTGTCGGTCATCAACACTCACAGTTTTGGCCGATTCTGCCCCGTTTCATGGACTATTACGCACTGTTTTGGGGTCTCTAAGTGATTTCCACGATTAACAAACCGCGGGGTGCGTTTACGTGTTGGTCATCAACACTCACACTTTTGGCCGATTCTTGCCCATTTTGTAGACTATTACTCACTGTTTTGGGGTCCCGGAGTGATTTCCATGATTAACGAACCCCGGGGTGCGTTTACGTGTCGGTCATCAACACTCGCGATTTTTGTCGATTTTGACACATTTCGTGGACTATTACTCACCGTTTTGGTGTCCCAAAGCAATTTCCATGGTTGTTGAACCCCAAGGTGCGCTTAAGTGTAGGTCATCAACAATTGTAGTTTTGGCCGATTCTGGACCGTTTCGTTGAGTATTACTTAGTTTTGGGGGCCCCGGGGTGATTTCAACGATTTACAAACCCCGTGGTGCGTTTACGTGTCGGTCAATGACACTCACAATTTTGGCCAATTTGTGGTCCGTTTCATGCACTATTACTCACCGTTTTGGCGTCCCAGAGTGATTTCCATGATTTACAATCCCTGGGGTGTGTTTGCGTCTCTGTTGTCAACACTCACAGTATTGGCCAAGTCTGACGCGATTCGTGGACTATTACTCATCATTCAGGGGTCCCGAAGCGATTCCATAGTGGTTGAACCCCAAGGTGCGTTTACGTGTCGGTCATCGACACTCATAGTTTCGGCCGATTCTGGCACGTTTCGTGGACTATTACTCACTGTTTTGGGGTCCCGGAGTGATTTCCATGATTAACGAACCATAGAGTGTGTTTACATGTCGGTCACCAACACTAGCAGTTTTGGCCGATTCTGGCCCGTTTCCTAGACTATTACTCATTGTTTTGGGGCCCCGGAGTGATTTCCACGATTAACAAACACCCGGGTGCGCTTATGTGTCGGTTATCAGCACTCGCGGTTTTTGTCGATTCTGACCCGTTTCGTGGACTATTACGCCCCAAAACAATTTCCATGGTTGTTGAACCCCAAGGTGCGCTTAAGTTTAGGTCATCAACAATTGAACCCCAGAGTGATTTCCATGGTCCCGTTTCTTGGTTTATCAGTCAGTTTTGGGGGTCCCAGAGTGATTTCCACGATTTATGAACGCCGGGTGATTCTGGCCCGTTTCATTGACTATTTACTCACTGTTTTGGGGCCCCGAAGTGATTTCCATAGTTGTTGAACCCCAAGGTGCGCTTACGTGTCGGTCATCAACACTCACAGTTTGGGCCGATTCTGGCACGTTTCTTGGACTATCACTCTGTTTTTTGGGTCCCGGTGTGATTTCCATGATTGACGAACACTCGGGTGCGTTTATGTGTCGGTCATCAACACTCACAGTTTTGGCCGATTCTGGCCCTTTTCGTGGACTATTTACTCGCTGTTTTGGGGCCCCGAAGTGATTTCCATAGTTGTTGAACCCTAAGGTGCGCTTACGTATTGGTCATCAACACTCACAGTTTTGGCCGATTCTGGCACGTTTCTTGGACTATCACTCTGTTTTTTGGTTCCCGGTGTGATTTTGATGATTGACGAACACTTGGGTGCGTTTAGGTGTCGGTCATCAACACTCACAGTTTTGGCCGATTCTGGCCCGTTTCGTGGACTATTACGCACTGTTTTGGGGTCTCGAAATGATTTCCATGATTTACGAACCGCGGGGTGCGTTTACGTGTTGGTCATCAACACTCACAGTTTTGGCCGATTCTTGCCCATTTTGTAGACTATTACTCACTGTTTTGGGGTTCCGGAGTGATTTCCACGATCAACGAACCCCGGGGTGCGTTTACGTGTCGGTCATCAACACTCGCGTTTTTTGTCGATTTTTACACATTTCGTGGACTATTACTCACCGTTTTGGGGTCCCAAAGCGATTTCCATGGTTGTTGAACCCCAACGTGCGCTTAAGTGTAGGTCATCAACACTCGCAGTTTTGGCCGAATCTCGACCGTTTCTTAGAGTATTACTTAGTTTTGGGGGTCCCAGAGTGATTTCCACGATTTACGAACCCCGTGGTGCGTTTACGTGTCGGTCAATGACAATCACAATTTTGGCAAATTTCTGGTCCGTTTTGTGCACTGTTACTCTATTTTTTGGGTCCAGGTGTGATTTCCATGATTGACGGACACTCGGGTGCGTTTATATGTCGATCATCAACACTTGCAGTTTTGGCTGATTCTGCCCCGTTTCATGGACTATTACGCACTGTTTTGGGGTCTCGAAGTGATTTCCACGATTAACGAACCGCAGGGTGCGTTTACGTGTTGGTCATCAACACTCAGACTTTTCGCCAATTCTTGCCCATTTTGCAGACTATTACTCACTGTTTTGGGGTCCCGGAGTGATTTCCACGATTAACGAACCCCGGGGTGCGTTTACATGTCGGTCATCAATATTAGTAGTTTTGGCCAATTCTAGCCCGTTTCGTGGACTATTACTCGTTTTTTTGGGCCCCCGAAATGATTTCCATGATTAACGAACCCCCGGGTGCGCTTACGTGTCGGTTATGAACACTCAGAGTTTTGGCCAATTCTAACGCATTTTGTGGACTATTAGTCACCTTTTTCTGGTCCTCATACTTGTTGAACCCCTAGGCGCGCTTACGTGTCAGTCATCAACACTCACAGTTTTGGCTGATTCTGGCCCGTTTAATGGACTACTACTCACTATTTTGGGGCCCCAGAGTGATTTCCACAGTTAACGAACCGCAGGGTGCATTTACGTGTCGGTCATCAACACTCGCAGTTTTGGCCGATTCTGGCCCGTTTCTTGGACTATTACTCTGTTTTTGGGTCCCGGCATGATTTCCATGATTGATGAACACCGGGGTGCGTTTATGAGTCGGTCATCAACACTCGCAGTTTTGGCCGATTCTGGACCGTTTCTTAGAGTATTACTTAGTTTTGGGGGTCCCTAAGTGATTTCCACGATTTACGAACCCCGTGGTGCGTTTCCGTCTCTGTCATCAAAACTCACAGTTTTGGGGAATTTTGACGCGATTCATGGACTATTACTCATCATTTAGGGGTCCCGAAGTGATTCCATAGTTGTTGAACCCTAAGGTGCGTTTACGTGTCGGTCATCAACACTCACAGTTTTGGCCGATTCTGGCCCGTTTAATGGACTATTACTCACCGTTTTGGGGCCCCAAAGTGATTTCCACGGTTGTTTTACCCCATGGTGCGCTTACGTGTCGATCATCAACAAGTGCACTTTGGGCCGATTTTGGCCCATTTCTTGCATTATTACTTAGTTTTGGGGTCCCGAAGTAATTTCCACGATTGACCAACTCCGGGGTGCGTTTACGTGTCGGTCATAAACACTCACAATTTTGGCCAATTCTTGTCCGTTTCGTGCACTATTACTCACCGTTTTGGCGTCCTAGAACGATTTCCAAAATTGACAATCCCTAGAGTGCATTTGCGTGTCCGTCGTCAACACTCATAGTTTTGGCCAATTCTGACGCGATTCGTGGGCTATTCACCATTTAGTGGTCCCGAAGTGATTTCCATAGTTGTTGAACCCCAAGGTGCGTTTACGTGTCGGTCATCAACACTCACTGTTTTGGGGCCCTGGAGTGATTTCCACGATTAACCAACCGCGGGTGCATTTACATGTCGGTCATCAATACTAGTAGTTATGGCCAATTCTGGCCCGTTTCGTGGACTAATACTCACTGTTTTGGGCCCCCGGAATGATTTCCACGATTAACAAACCCCCGGGTGCGCTTACGTGTCGGTTATGAACACTCAGAGTTTTGGCCAATTCTAACGCGTTTTGTGGACTATTAGTCACCGTTTTCTTGTCCTGGAGTGATTTCCATAGTTGATGAACCCCAAGGCGTGCTTACGTGTCAGTCATCAACACTCACAGTTTTGGCTGATTCTGGCCCGTTTCATGGACTACTACTCACTGTTTTGGGGCCCCGGAGTGATTTCCACGGTTAAGGAACTGCAGGGTGCATTTACGTGTCGGTCATCAACACTCGCAGTTTTGGCCGATTGTGGCTCGTTTCATGGACTATTAGTCTGTTTTTGGGTCCCGGCGTGATTTCCAAGATTTACGAACCCCGTGGTGCGTTTACGTGTCGGTCAATGACAGTCACAATTTTGGCCAATTTCTGGTCCGTTTCGTGCACTATTACTTACAGTTTTGGCGTCCCAGAGCGATTTCCACGATTTACAATCCCCGGGGTGCGTTTGCGTCTCTGTCGTCAACACTCAAAGTTTTGGCCAATTCTGACGCGATTCGTGGACTATTTCTCATCATTTAGGGGTCCCAAAGCGATTCCATAGTGGTTGAACCCTAAGGTCCGTTTACGTATCGGTCATCAACACTCACAGTTTTGGCCGATTCTGGCCCGTTTCATGGACTATTACTCACCGTTTTGGGGCCCCAAAGTGATTTCCCCGGTTGTTTAACCCCATGGTGCGATTATATGTTGATCATCAACAAGCACACTTTGGGCTGATTTTGGCCCATTTCTTGCATTATTACTTAGTTTTGGGGCCCCGGAGTGATGTCCACGATTGACGAACTCCGGGGTGCGTTTACGTGTCGGTCATAAACACTCACAATTTTGGCCAATTATAGTCCCTTTCGTGCACCATTACTCACCGTTTGGGCGTCCCAGAGCGATTTCCACGATTGACAATCCCCGGAGTGCGTTTGCGTGTCTGTCGTCAACACTCCCAGTTTTGGCCAATTCTGACGCGATTCGTGGGCTATTACTCACCATTTAGGGGTCCCGAAGTGATTTCCATAGTTGTTGAACCCCAAGTTGCGTTTAGGTGTCGGTCATCAACACTCACTGTTTTGGGGCCCCAGTGTGATTTCCACGATTAACGAACCGCGGGGTGCGATTACATGTCGGTCATCAATACTAGCAGTTTTGGCCAATTTTGTTCTGTTTCGTGGACAATTACTCACTGTTTTGGGGCCCCGAAATGATTTCCACGATTAACGAACCCCCGGGTGCGCTTACGTGTCGGTTATGAACACTCACAGTTTTGGCCAATTCTAACGCGTTTTTGGACTTTTAGTCACCGTTTTCTTGTCCTAAAGTGATTTCCATAGTTGTTGAACCCCAAGGCGCACTTAGGTGTTAGTCCTCAACACTCACAGTTTTGGCTGATTCTGGCCTGTTTCATGGACTATTACTCACTGTTTTGGGGTCCCGGAGTGATTTCCACGGTTAACGAACCGTAGGGTGCATTTACGTGTTGGTCATCAACACTCGCAGTTTTGCCGATTCTAGCCCATTTCTTGGACTATTGCTCTGTTCTTTGGTCCAAGCGTGATTTCCACGATTTGCGAACCAAGTGGTGCGTTTACGTGTCGGTCAATGACACTCACAACTTTGGCTAATTTCTGGTCCGTTTTGTGCACTATTACTCACTGTTTTGGCGTCCCAGAGCGATTTCCATGATTTACAATCCCCGGGGTGCGTTTGCGCATCTCTGTCGTCAACACTAATAGTTTTGGCCAATTCTGACGCGATTCGTGAAATATTACTCATCATTTAGGGGTCCCGAAGCGATTCCATACTGGTTGAACCCTAAGGTCCGTTTACGTGTCGGTCATCAACACTCATAGTTCTGGCCGATTCTGGCCCGTTTCATGGACTATTACTCACCGTTTTGGGGCCCCAAAGTGATTTCCACGGTTGTTTAACCCCATGATGCGCTTACGTGTCGATCATCAACAAGCGCACTTTGGGCCGATTTTGACCCATTTCTTGCATTATTATTTAGTTTTGGGGTCACAGAGTGATTTCCACGATTGACGAACTCCGGGGTGCGTTTACGTGTCGGTCATAAACACTCACAATTTTGGCCAATTCTCGTCCGTTTCTGCACTATTACTCACCGTTTTGGCTCCCCAGAGCGATTTCCACGATTGACAATCCCTGGAGTGCATTTGCATGTCTGTCGTCAACACTCACAATTTTGGCCAATTCTGACGCGATTCGTGGGCTATAACTCACCATTTAGGTGTCCCGAAGCAATTTCCATAGTTGTTGAACCCCAAGGTGCGTTTAGGTGTCGCTCATCAACACTCACTGTTTTGGGGCCCTGGAGTGATTTCCACGATTAACGAACTGCAGGGTGCGTTTACATGTCGGTCATGAATACTTAGTTTTGGCCAATTTTGGCCCGTTTCGTGGACTATTACTCACTTTTTGGGGGCCCTGGAATGATTTCCACGATTAACGAACCCCCGGGTCTGCTTACGTGTCGGTTATGAACACTCATAGTTTTGGCGAATTCTAACGCGTTTTGTGGACTATTAGTCACCGTTTTCTGGTCCTGAAGTGATTTCCATAGTTGTTGAACCCCAAGGCGCACTTATGTGTCAGTCATCAACACTCACGGTTTTGGCTGATTGTGGCCCGTTTCATGGACTATTACTCACTATTTTGGGGCCCCGGAGTGATTTCCACGGTTAACGAACCGCAGGGTGCATTTACGTGTCGGTCATCAACACTCACAGTTTTGGTCGATTCTGGCCTGTTTCTTACAGTACTACTTAGTTTTGGGGTCCCGGAGTGATCTCCACGATTGACGAACTCCGGGGTGCATTTACGTGTTGGTCATAAACACTCACAATTTTGGCCAATTCTCGTCCGTTTCGTGCACTATTACTCACCGTTTGGGCATCCCAGAGCGATTTCCACGATTGACAATCCACGGAGTGCGTTTGCGTGTCTGTCGTCAACACTCACAGTTTTGGCCAATTCTGACGCGAGTCGTGGGCTATTCGTCACCATTTAAGGGTTCCGAAGCGATTTCCATAGTTTTTGAACCCCAAGGTGTGTTTAGGTGTCGGTCATCAACACTCACTATTTTGGGGCCCCGGTGTGATTTCCAGGATTAATGAACCGCGGGGTGCGTTTACATGTCGGTCGTCAATACTAGTAGTTTTGGCCAATCTGGCCCGTTTGATGGACAATTACTCACTGTTTTGGGGCCCTGGAATGATTTCCACGATTAACGAACCCCCATGTGCGCTTATGTGTCGGTTATGAACACTGACAGTTTTGGCCAATTCTAACGCGTTTTGTGGACTTTTAGTCACCGTTTTCTGGTCCTGAAGTGATTTCCATAGTTGTTGAACCCCAAAGCGCACTTACGTGTTAGTCATCAACACTGACAGTTTTGGCTGATTCTGGCCAGTTTCATAGACTATTACTGACTGTTTTGGGGCCCCGGAGTGATTTCCACGGTTAACGAACCGCATGGTGCATTTACATGCCGATTCTGGCCCGTTTCTTGGACTATTACTCTGGTTTTGGGTCCAAGCGTGATTTCCACGATTTACGAACCCTGTGGTGCGTTTACGTGTCGGTCAATGACACTCACAATTTTGTCCAATTTCTGGTCCGTTTCGTGCACTATTACTTACCGTTTTGGCGTCCCAGAGCGATTTCCACGATTTACAATACCCGGGGTGCGTTTGCGTCTTTGTCGTCAACACTCACAGTTTTGGCCAATTCTGACGCGATCCGTGGACTATTACTCATCATTTAGGCGTCCCGAAGCGATTCCATAGTGGTTGAACCCTAAGGTCCGTTTACGTGTCGGTCATAAACACTCACAGCTTTGGCGGATTCTGTCCCGTTTCATGGACTATTACTCACCGTTTTGGGGCCCCAAAGTCATTTCCACGGTTATTTAACCCCATGGCGCGCTTACGTGTGAATCATCAACAAGCGCACTTTGGGCTAATTTTGGCCCATTTCTTGCATTATTACTTAGTTTTGTGGTCTCAGAGTGATTTCCACGATTGACAACCTCTGGGTGCGTTTACGTGTCGGTCATAAACACTCACATTTTCGGCTAATTCTCGTCCCTTTCGTGCACTATTACTCACCGTTTGGGCGTCCCAGAGCGATTTCTACGATTGACAATCCCCGGTTTGCGTTTGCGTGTCTGCCGTCAACACTCACAGTTTTGGCCCATTATGACGCGATTCGTGGGCTATTCCTCACCATTTAAGGGTCCCGAAGCGATTTCCATAGTTGTTGAACCCCTAGGTGCATTTAGGTTTCGGTCATCAACACTCACCATTTTGGGGCCCTGGTGTGATTTCCACGATTAACGAACCGCGCGGTGCGTTTACATGTCGGTCATCATTACTAGTAGTTTATGCCAACTCTGGCCCGTTTCGTGGACAATAACACATTGTTTTGGGGCCCTGGAATGGTTTCCACGATTAACGAACCCCTGGGTGCGCTAACGTGTCGGTTATGAACAATCACAGTTTTGGCCAATTCTAGCGCGTTTTGTGGACTTTTAGTCACCGTTTTCTGGTCCTGAAGTGATTTCCATAGTTGTTGAACCCCAAGGCGCATTACATGTTAGTCATCAACACTCACAGTTTTGGCTGATTCTGGCCTGTTTCATGGACTATTACTCACTGTTTTGGGACCCCGGAGTGATTTCCATGGTTAACAAACCGCAGGGTGCATTTACGTGTCGGTCATCAACACTCACAGTTTTGCCCGATTGTGGCCCGTTTCTTGGACTATTACTCTGTTTTTGGGTCCAAGCGTGATTTTCACGATTTATGAACCCCGTGGTGCGTTTACGTGTCGGTCAACGACACTCACAATTTTGGCCAATTTCTGGTCCGTTTCTTGCACTATTACTTACCATTTTGGCGTCCCAGAGCGATTTCCACGATTTACAATCCCCGGGGTGCGTTTGCGTCGCTGTCGCCAACTCTCACAGATTTGGCCAATTCTAACGCGATTCATGGACTATTACTCATCATTTAGGGGTCCCGAAGCGATTCCATAGTAGTTGAACCCTAAGGTCCGTTTACGTGTCGGTCATCAACACTCACAGTTTTGGCTGATTCTGGCCCGTTTCATGGACTATTACGCACTGTTTTGGGGCCCCAAAGTGATCCACGGTTGTTTAACCCCATGGTGCACTTACGTGTCGATCATCAACAAGCGCACTTTGGGCCGATTTTCGCCCATTTCTTGGATTATTACTTAGTTTTGGGGTCCCGGAGTGATTTCCACGATTGACGAACTCCGGGGTGCGTTTACGTGTCGGTCATAAACACTCACAATTTTGGCCAATTCTCGTCCGTTTCATGCACTATTACACACCGTTTGGGCGTCCCAGAGCGATTTCCACGATTGACAATCCCCGGAGTGCGTTTGCGTGTCCGTCGTCAACACTCACAGATTTGGCCAATTCTGACGCGATTCGTGGGCTATTACTCACCATTTAGGGGTCCCGAAGCGATTTCCATAGTTGTTGAACCCCAAGCTGCGTTTAGGTGTCAGTCATCAACACTCACTGTTTTGGGGCCCCGGAGTGATTTCCACGATTAACGAACCGCGGGGTGTGTTTACATGTTGGTCATCAATACTAGTAGTTTTGGCCAATTCTGGCCCGTTTCGTGGACTATTACTCACTGTTTTGGGGACCCGGAAAGATTTCCACGATTAACGAACCCCCGTGTGCGCTTACGTGTCGGTTATGAACACTCACAGTTTTGGCCAATTCTAACGCGTTTTGTGGACTATTAGTCACTGTTTTCTCGTCCTGAAGTGATTTCCATAGTTGTTGAACCCCAAGGCGCACTTACGTATCGGTCATCAACACTCACAACTTTGGCTAATTCTGGCCCGTTTCATGGATTATTACTCACTGTTTTGGGGCCCCGGAGTGATTTCCACGGTTAACGAACCGCAGGGTGCATTTACGTATCGGTCATCAACACTCGCAGTTTTGGCCGATTCTGGCCCGTTTCTTGGACTATTACTCTGTTTTTGGGTCCAAGCGTGATTTCCACGATTTACGAACCTCGTGGTGCGTTTACGTGTTGGTCAATGACACTCACAATTTTGGCCAATTTCTGGTCCGTTTCGTGCACTATTACTCACCGTTTTGGCGTCCCGGAGCTATTTCCACGATTTACAATCCCCGTGGTGCGTTTGCGTCTCTATCGTCAACACTCACAGTTTTGGCCAATTCTGACGTGATTCGTGGACTATTACTCATCATTTAGGGGTCCCGAAGCGATTCCATAGTGGTTGAACCCTCAGGTCCGTTTACGTGTCGGTCATCAACACTCACAGTTTTGGCCGATTCTAGCCCGTTTCATGGACTATTACTCACCATTTTGGGGCCCCAAAGTGATTTCCACGGTTATTTAACCCCATGGTGTGCTTACGTGTCGATCATCAACAAGCGCACTTTGGGCCACTTTTGGCCCATTTCTTGCATTATTACTTAGTTTTGGGGTCCCGGAGTGATTTCCACGATTGACGAACTCCGGGGTGCGTTTACGTGTCTGTCATAAACACTCACATTTTTGGCCAATTCTCGTCCGTTTCGTGCACTATTACTCACCGTTTGGGCGTCCGAGAGCGAATTCCATGATTGACAATCCCCGGAGTGTGTTTGCGTGTCTATCATCAACACTCACAGTTTTGGCCATTTCTGACGTGATTCGTGGGCTATTACTCACCATTTAGGGGTCCCGAAGCGATTTCCATAGTTGTTGAACCCCAAGGTGCGTTTAGGTGTCGGTCATCAACACTCACTGTTTTGCGGCCCCGGTGTGATTTCCACGATTAACGAACCGCGGGGTGCGTTTACATGTCGGTCATCATTACTAGTAGTTTATGCCAACTCTGGCCCGTTTCGTGGACAATAACACATTGTTTTGGGGCCCTGGAATGGTTTCCACGATTAACGAACCCCTGGGTGCGCTAACGTGTCGGTTATGAACAATCATAGTTTTGGCCAATTCTAGCGCGTTTTGTGGACTTTTAGTCACCGTTTTCTGGTCCTGAAGTGATTTCCATAGTTGTTGAACCCCAAGGCGCATTACATGTTAGTCATCAACACTCACAGTTTTGGCTGATTCTGGCCTGTTTCATGGACTATTACTCACTGTTTTGGGACCCCGGAGTGATTTCCATTGTTAACAAACCGCAGGGTGCATTTACGTGTCGGTCATCAACACTCACAGTTTTGGCCGATTGTGGCCCGTTTCTTGGACTATTACTCTGTTTTTGGGTCCAAGCGTGATTTTCACGATTTATGAACCCCGTGGTGCATTTACGTGTCGGTCAATGACTCTCACAATTTTGGCCAATTTCTGGTCCGTTTCTTGCACTATTACTTACCATTTTGGCGTCCCAGAGCGATTTCCACGATTTACAATCCCCGGGGTGCGTTTGCGTCGCTGTCGTCAACTCTCACAGATTTGGCCAATTCTAACGCGATTCATGGACTATTACTCATCATTTAGGGGTCCCGAAGCGATTCCATAGTAGTTGAACCCTAAGGTCCGTTTACGTGTCGGTCATCAACACTCACAGTTTAGGCTGATTCTGGCCCGTTTCATGGACTATTACGCACTGTTTTGGGGCCCCAAAGTGATCCACGGTTGTTTAACCCCATGGTGCACTTACGTGTCGATCATCAACAAGCGCACTTTGGGCAGATTTTCGCCCATTTCTTGCATTATTACTTAGTTTTGGGGTCCCGGAGTGATTTCCACGATTGAGGAACTCCGGGGTGCGTTTACGTGTCGGTCATAAACACTCACAATTTTGGCCAATTCTCGTCCGTTTCATGCACTATTACTCACCGTTTGGGCGTCCCAGAGCGATTTCCACGATTGACAATCCCCGGAGTGCGTTTGCGTGTCCGTCGTCAACACTCACAGTTTTCGCCAATTCTGACGCGATTCGTGGGCTATTACTCACCATTTAGGGGTCCCGAAGCGATTTCCATAGTTGTTGAACCCCAAGCTGCGTTTAGGTGTCAGTCATCAACACTCACTGTTTTGGGGCCCAGGAGTGATTTCCACGATTAACGAACCGCGGGGTGTGTTTACATGTTGGTCATCAATACTAGTAGTTTTGGCCAATTCTGGCCCGTTTCGTGGACTATTACTCACTGTTTTGGGGACCCGAAAAGATTTCCACGATTAACGAACCCCCGTGTGCGCTTACGTGTCAGTTATGAACACTCACAGTTTTGGCCAATTCTAATGCGTTTTGTGGACTATTAGTCACCGTTTTCTGGTCCTGAAGTGATTTCCATAGTTGTTGAACCCCAAGGCGCACTTACGTATCAGTCATCAACACTCACAACTTTGGCTAATTCTGGCCCGTTTCATGGATTATTACTCACTGTTTTGGGGCCCCGGAGTGATTTCCACGGTTAACGAACCGCAGGGTGCATTTACGTGTCGGTCACGATTCTGGCCCGTTTCTTGGACTATTACTCTGTTTTTGGGTCCAAGCGTGATTTCCACGATTTACGAACCCCGTGGTGCGTTTACGTGTTGGTCAATGACAATCACAATTTTGGCCAATTTCTGGTCCGTTTCATGCACTATTACTCACCGTTTTGGCGTCCCGGAGCTATTTCCACAATTTCTGGTGCGTTTGTGTCTCTGTCGTCAACACTCACAGTTTTGGCCAATTCTGACGCGATTCGTGGACTATTACTCATCATTTAGGGGTCCCGAAGCGATTCCATAGTGGTTGAACCCTAAGATCCGTTTACGTGTCGGTCATCAACACTCACAGTTTTGGCCGATTCTGGCCCGTTTCATGGACTATTACTCACCATTTTGGGGCCCCAAAGTGATTTCCACGGTTATTTAACCCCATGGTGCGCTTACGTGTCGATCATCAACAAGCGCACTTTGGGCCACTTTTGGCCCATTTCTTGCATTATTACTTAGTTTTGGGGTCCCGGAGTGATTTCCACGATTGACGAACTCCGGGGTGCGTTTACGTGTCTGTCATAAACACTCACATTTTTGGCCAATTCTCGTCCGTTTCGTGCACTATTACTCACCGTTTGGGCATCCGAGAGCGATTCCACGATTGACAATCCCGGAGTGCGTTTGCGTGTCTGTCGTCAACACTCACAGTTTTTGCCAATTCTGCCGCGATTCATAGGCTATTACTCACCATTTAGGGGTCCTGAAGTGATTTCCATAGTTGTTGAACCCCAAGGTGCGTTTAGGTGTCGGTCATCATTACTAGTAGTTTTGGCCAATTCTGGCCCGTTTCAGGGACAATTACTCACTGTTTTGGGGCCCCGGAATGATTTCCACGATTAACGAACCCCCGGGTGCGCTTACGTGTCGGTTATGAACACTCACAATTTTGACCAATTCTAACGCGTTTTGTGGACTTTTAGTCACCGTTTTCTGGTCCTGAAGTGATTTTCATAGTTGTTGAACCCCAAGGCGCACTTACGTGTTAGTCATCAACACTCACAGTTTTGGCTGATTTTGGCCCGTTTCTTTGACTATTACACTGTTTTTGGATCCAAGCATGATTTTCACGATTTATGAACCCCGTGGTGCGTTTACGTGTCGGTCAATGACACTCACAATTTTGGCAAATTTCTGGTCCGTTTCGTGCACTATTACTTACCGTTTTGGCGTCCTAGAGCGATTTCCACGATTTACAATCCCCGGGGTGCGTTTGTGTCTCTGTCGTCAACACTCACAGTTTTGGCCAATTCTAACACGATTCGTGGACTATAACTCATCAATTATTGGTCCCGAAGCGATTCCATAGTGGTTGAACCCTAAGGTTCGTTTACGTGTCGGTCATCAACACTCACAGTTTTGGCCGATTCTGGCCCATTTCATGGACTATTACTCACTATTTTGGGGCCCCAAAGTGATCCACGGTTGTTTAACCCCATGGTGCACTTACGTGTCGATCATCAAGAAGCGCACTTTGGGCCGATTTTGGCCCATTTCTTGCATTATTACTTAGTTTTGGGTCCCGGCGTGATTTCCACGATTGACGAACTCCGGGGTGCGTTTACGTGTTAAACACTAACAATTTTGGCCAATTCTCGTCCGTTTCGTGCACTATTACTCACCGTTTTGGCGTCCAAGAGCGATTTCCACGATTGACAATCCCTGGAGTGTGTTTGCGTGTCCGTCGTCAACACTCACAGTTTTGGCCAATTCTGACGCGATTCGTGGGCTATTACACACCATTTAGGGGTCCTGAAGTGATTTCCATAGTTGTTGAACCCCAAGGTGCGTTTAGGTGTCGGTCATCAACACTGACTATTTTGGGGCCCCGGTGTGATTTCCACGATTAACGAACCGCAGGGTGCGTTTACATGTCGGTCATCAATACTAGTAGTTTTGGCCAATTCTGGCCCGTTTCATGGTCAATTACTCACTGTTTTGGGGCCCCGGAATGATTTCCATGATTAACGAACCACCGGGTGCGCTTACGTGTTGGTTATGAACACTCACAGTTTTGGCCAATTCTAACGCATTTTGTGGACTTTTAGTCACCGTTCTCTGGTCCTGAAGTGATTTCCGTAGTTGTTGAACCCCAAGGCGCACTTACGTGTTGGTCATCAACACTCACAGTTTTGGCTGATTCTGGCCTGTTTCATGGACTATTACTCACTGTTTTGGGGCCCCGGAGTGATTTCCACGGTTAACGAACCGCAGGGTGCATTTACGTGTCGGTCATCAAAACTCGCAGTTTTGGCCGATTCTGGCCCGTTTCGTGGACTATTACTCTGTTTTTGGGTCCAAGCGTGATTTGTACGATTTACGAACCTCGTGGTGCGTTTACGTGTCGGTCAATGACCCTCACAATTTTGGCCAATTTCTGGTCCGTTTTGTGTACTATTACTCACCGTTTTGGCGTCCCAGAGCGATTTAGACGATTTACAATCCCCGGGGTGTGTTTGCGTCTCTGTCGTCAACACTCACAGTTTTTGCCAATTCTGAAGCGATTCGTGGACTATTACTCATCATTTAGGGGTCCCGAAGCGATTCCATAGTGGTTGAACCCTAAGGTCCGTTTACGTGTCGGTCATCAACACTCACAGTTTTGGCCGATGCTGGCCCATTTCATGGACTATTACTCACCGTTTCGGGGCCCCAAAGTGATTTCCACGGTTGTTTAATCCCATGGTGCTCTTACATGTCGATCATCAACAAGCACACTTTGGGCCGATTTTGGACCATTTCTTGCATTATTACTTAGTTTTGGGGTCCCGGAGTGATTTCCACGATTGACGAACTCCGGTGTGCGTTAAAGTGTCGGTCATAAACACTCACAATTTTGGCCAATTCTCGTCCGTTTCATGCACTATTACTCACCGTTTGGGCGTCCAAGAGCGATTTCCACGATTGACAATCCCTGGAGTGCGTTTGCGTGTCTGTCGTCAACACTCATAGTTTTGGCCAATTCTGACGCGATTCGTGGGCTATTACTCACCATCTAGGGGTCCTGAAGTGATTTCCATAGTTGTTGAACCCCAAGGTGCGTTTAGGTGTCGGTCATCAACACTGACTATTTTGGGGCCCCGGTGTGATTTCCACGATTAACGAACCGCAGGGTGCGTTTACATGTCGGTCAACAATACTAGTAGTTTTGGCCAATTCTGGCCCGTTTCATGGTCAATTACTCACTGTTTTGGGGCCCCGGAATGATTTCCATGATTAACGAACCCCCGGGTGCGCTTACGTGTTGGTTATGAACACTCACAGTTTTGGCCAATTCTAACGCATTTTGTGGACTTTTAGTCACCGTTCTCTGGTCCTGAAGTGATTTCCGTAGTGTTTGAACCCCAAGGCGCACTTACGTGTTGGTCATCAACAATCACAGTTTTGGCTGATTCTGGCCTGTTTCATGGACTATTACTCACTGTTTTGGGGCCCCAGAGTGATTTCCACGGTTAACGAACCGCAGGGTGCATTTACGTGTCGGTCATCCAAACTCGCAGTTTTGGCCGATTCTGGCCCGTTTCATGGACTATTACTCTGTTTTTGGGTCCAAGCATGATTTCCACAATTTACGAACCCCGTGGTGCGTTTACGTGTCGGTCAATGACCCTCACAATTTTGGCCAATTTCTGGTCCGTTTTGTGTACTATTACTCACCGTTTTGGCGTCCCAGAGCGATTTAGACGATTTACAATCCCCGGGGTGTGTTTGCGTCTCTGTCGTCAACACTCACAATTTTTGCCAATTCTGACGCGATTCGTGGACTATTACTCATCATTTAGGGGTCCCGAAGCGATTCCATAGTGGTTGAACCCTAAGGTCCATTTACGTGTCGGTCATCAACACTCACAGTTTTGGCCGATTTGCTGGCCCATTTCATGGACTATTACTCACCGTTTCGGGGCCCCAAAGTGATTTCCACGGTTGTTTAATCCCATGGTGCTCTTACATGTCGATCATCAACAAGCGCACTTTGGGCCGATTTTGGACCATTTCTTGCATTATTACTTAGTTTTGGGGTCCCGGAGTGATTTCCACGATTGACGAACTCCGGGGTGCGTTAAAGTGTCGGTCATAAACACTCACAATTTTGGCCAATTCTCGTCCGTTTCGTGCACAATTACTCACCGTTTGGGCGTCCAAGAGCGATTTCCACGATTGACAATCCCTGGAGTGCGTTTGCGTGTCTGTCGTCAACACTCATAGTTTTGGCCAATTCTGACGCGATTCGTGGGCTATTACTCACCATCTAGGAGTCCTGAAGTGATTTCCATAGTTGTTGAACCCCAAGGTGCGTTTAGGTGTCGGTCATCAACACTGACTATTTTGGGGCCCCGGTGTGATTTCCACGATTAACGAACCGCAGGGTGCGTTTACATGTCGGTCATCAATACTAGTAGTTTTGGCCAATTCTGGCCCGTTTCATGGTCAATTACTCACTGTTTTGGGGCCCCGGAATGATTTCCATGATTAACGAACCCCCGGGTGCGCTTACGTGTTGGTTATGAACACTCACAGTTTTGGCCAATTCTAACGCATTTTGTGGACTTTTAGTCACCGTTCTCTGGTCCTGAAGTGATTTCCGTAGTGGTTGAACCCCAAGGCGCACTTACGTGTTGGTCATCAACAATCACAGTTTTGGCTGAATCTGGCCTGTTTCATGGACTATTACTCACTGTTTTGGGGCCCCGGAGTGATTTCCACGGTTAACGAACCGCAGGGTGCATTTACGTGTCGGTCATCAAAACTCGCAGTTTTGGCCGATTCTGGCCCGTTTCGTGGACTATTACTCTGTTTTTGGGTCCAAGCATGATTTCCACGATTTACGAACCCCGTGGTGCGTTTACGTGTCGGTCAATGACCCTCACAATTTTGGCCAATTTCTGGTCCGTTTTGTGTACTATTACTCACCGTTTTGGCGTCCCAGAGCGATTTAGATGATTTACAATCCCCGGGGTGTGTTTGCGTCTCTGTCGTCAACACTCACAATTTTTGCCAATTCTGACGCGATTCGTCGACTATTACTCATCATTTAGGGGTCCCGAAGCGATTCCATAGTGGTTGAACCCTAAGGTCCGTTTACGTGTCGGTCATCAACACTCACAGTTTTGGCCGATGCTGGCCCATTTCATGGACTATTACTCACCGTTTCGGGGGCCCAAAGTGATTTCCACGGTTGTTTAATCCCATGGTGCTCTTACATGTCGATCATCAACAAGCGCACTTTGGGCCGATTTTGGACCATTTCTTGCATTATTACTTAGTTTTGGGGTCCCGGAGTGATTTCCACGATTGACGAACTCCGGGGTGCGTTAAAGTGTCGGTCATAAACACTCACAATTTTGGCCAATTCTCGTCCGTTTCGTGCACTATTACTCACCGTTTGGGCGTCCAAGAGCGATTTCCACGATTGACAATCCCTGGAGTGCGTTTGCGTGTCTGTCGTCAACACTCATAGTTTTGGCCAATTCTGACGCGATTCGTGGGCTATTACTCACCATCTAGGGGTCCTGAAGTGATTTCCATAGTTGTTGAACCCCAAGGTGCGTTTAGGTGTCGGTCATCAACACTGACTATTTTGGGGCCCCGGTGTGATTTCCACGATTAACGAACCACAGGGTGCGTTTACATGTCGGTCATCAATACTAGTAGTTTTGGCCAATTCTGGCCCGTTTCATGGTCAATTACTCACTGTTTTGGGGCCCCGGAATGATTTCCATGCTTAACGAACCCCCGGGTGCGCTTATATGTTGGTTATGAACACTCACAATTTTGGCCAATTCTAACGCATTTTGTGGAATTTTAGTCACCGTTCTCTGGTCCTGAAGTGATTTCCGTAGTGGTTGAACCCCAAGGCGCACTTACGTGTTGGTCATCAACAATCACAGTTTTGGCTGATTCTGGCCTGTTTCATGGACTATTACTCACTGTTTTGGGGCCCCGGAGTGATTTCCACGGTTAACAAACCGCAGGGTGCATTTACGTGTCGGTCATCAAAACTCGCAGTTTTGGCCGATTCTGGCCCGTTTCGTGGACTATTACTCTGTTTTTGGGTCCAAGCATGATTTCCACGATTTACGAACCCCGTGGTGCGTTTACGTGTCGGTCAATGACCCTCACAATTTTGGCCAATTTCTGGTCCATTTTGTGTACTATTACTCACCGTTTTGGCGTCCCAGAGCGATTTAGACGATTTACAATCCCCGGGGTGTGTTTGCGTCTCTGTCGTCAACACTCACAATTTTTGCCAATTCTGACGCGATTCGTCGACTATTACTCATCATTTAGGGGTCCCGAAGCGATTCCATAGTGGTTGAACCCTAAGGTCCGTTTACGTGTCGGTCATCAACACTCACAGTTTTGGCCGATGCTGGCCCATTTCATGGACTATTACTCACCGTTTCGGGGCCCCAAAGTGATTTCCACGGTTGTTTAATCCCATGGTGCTCTTACATGTCGATCATCAACAAGCGCACTTTGGGCCGATTTTGGACCATTTCTTGCATTATTACTTAGTTTTGGGGTCCCGGAGTGATTTCCACGATTGACGAACTCCGGGGTGCGTTAAAGTGTCGGTCATAATAACTCACAATTTTGGCCAATTCTCGTCCGTTTCGTGCACTATTACTCACCGTTTGGGCGTCCAAGAACGATTTCCACGATTGACAATCCCTGGAGTGCGTTTGCGTGTCTGTCGTCAACACTCATAGTTTTGGCCAATTCTGACGCGATTCGTGGGCTATTACTCACCATCTAGGGGTCCTGAAGTGATTTCCATAGTTGTTGAACCCCAAGGTGCGTTTAGGTGTCGGTCATCAACACTGACTATTTTGGGGCCCCGGTGTGATTTCCACGATTAACGAACCACAGGGTGCGTTTACATGTCGGTCATCAATACTAGTAGTTTTGGCCAATTCTGGCCCGTTTCATGGTCAATTACTCACTGTTTTGGGGCCCCGGAATGATTTCCATGATTAACGAACCCCCGGGTGCGCTTATATGTTGGTTATGAACACTCACAGTTTTGGCCAATTCTAACGCATTTTGTGGACTTTTAGTCACCGTTCTCTGGTCCTGAAGTGATTTCCGTAGTGGTTGAACCCCAAGGCGCACTTACGTGTTGGTCATCAACAATCACAGTTTTGGCTGATTCTGGCCTGTTTCATGGACTATTACTCACTGTTTTGGGGCCCCGGAGTGATTTCCACGGTTAACAAACCGCAGGGTGCATTTACGTGTCGGTCATCAAAACTCGCAGTTTTGGCCGATTCTGGCCCGTTTCGTGGACTATTACTCTGTTTTTGGGTCCAAGCATGATTTCCACGATTTACGAACCCCGTGGTGCGCTTACGTGTCGGTCAATGACCCTCACAATTTTGGCCAATTTCTGGTCCGTTTTGTGTACTATTACTCACCGTTTTGGCGTCCCAGAGCGATTTAGACGATTTACAATCCCCGGGGTGTGTTTGCGTCTCTGTCGTCAACACTCACAATTTTTGCCAATTCTGACGCGATTCGTGGACTATTACTCATCATTTAGGGGTCCCGAAGCGATTCCATAGTGGTTGAACCCTAAGGTCCGTTTACGTGTCGGTCATCAACACTCACAGTTTTGGCCGATGCTGGCCCATTTCATGGACTATTACTCACCGTTTCGGGGCCCCAAAGTGATTTCCACGGTTGTTTAATCCCATGGTGCTCTTACATGTCGATCATCAACAAGCGCACTTTGGGCCGATTTTGGACCATTTCTTGCATTATTACTTAGTTTTGGGATCCCGGAGTGATTTCCACGATTGACGAACTCCGGGGTGCGTTTACGTGTCGGTCACAAACACTCACAATTTTTGCCAATTCTCGTCCGTTTCGTGCACTATTACTCACCGTTTGGGCGTCCAAGAGCGATTTCCACGATTGACAATCCCTGGAGTGCGTTTGCGTGTCTGTCGTCAACACTCATAGTTTTGGCCAATTCTGACGCGATTCGTGGGCTATTACTCACCATTTAGGGGTCCTGAAGTGATTTCCATAGTTGTTGAACCCCAAGGTGCGTTTAGGTGTCGGTCATCGACACTGACTATTTTGGGGCCCCGGTGTGATTTCGACGATTAACGAACCGCAGGGTGCGTTTACATGTCGGTCATCAATACTAGTAGTTTTGGCCAATTCTGGCCCGTTTCATGGTCAATTACTCACTGTTTTGGGGCCCCGGAATGATTTCCATGATTAACGAACCCCCGGGTGCGCTTACGTGTTGGTTATGAACACTCACAGTTTTGGCCAATTCTAACGCATTTTGTGGAGTTTTAGTCACCGTTCTCTGGTCCTGAAGTGATTTCCGTAGTTGTTGAACCCCAAGGCGCACTTACGTGTTGGTCATCAACACTCACAGTTTTGGCTGATTCTGGCCTGTTTCATGGACTATTACTCACTGTTTTGGGGCCCCGGAGTGATTTCCACGGTTAACGAACCGCAGGGTGCATTTACGTGTCGGTCATCAAAACTCGCAGTTTTGGCCGATTCTGGCCCGTTTCGTGGACTATTACTCTGTTTTTGGGTCCAAGCGTGATTTCCGCGATTTACGAACCCCGTGGTGCGTTTACGTGTCGGTCAATGACCCTCACAATTTTGGCCAATTTCTGGTCCGTTTTGTGTACTATTACTCACCGTTTTGGCGTCCCAGAGCGATTTAGACGATTTACAGTCCCCGGGGTGTGTTTGTGTCTCTGTCGTCAACACTCACAGTTTTTGCCAATTCTGACGCAATTCGTGGACTATTACTCATCATTTAGGGGTCCCGAAGCGATTCCATAGTGGTTGAACCCTAAGGACCGTTTACGTGTCGGTCATCAACACTCACAGTTTTGGCCGATGCTGGCCCATTTCATGGACTATTACTCACCGTTTCGGGGCCCCAAAGTGATTTCCACGGTTGTTTAATCCCATGGTGCTCTTACATGTCGATCATCAACAAGCGCACTTTGGGCCGATTTTGGACCATTTCTTGCATTATTACTTAGTTTTGGGGTCCCGGAGTGATTTCCACGATTGACGAACTCCGGGGTGCGTTTAAGTGTCGGTCATAAACACTCACAATTTTGGCCAATTCTCGTCCGTTTCATGCACTATTACTCACCGTTTGGGCGTCCTTGAGCGATTTCCACGATTGACAATCCCCGGAGTGCGTTTGCGTGTCTGTCGTCAACACTCACAGTTTTGGCCAATTCTGACGCGATTCATGGACTATTACTCACCATTTAGGTGTCCCGAAGCGATTTCCATAGTTGTTGAACCCCAAGGTGCGTTTAGGTGTCGGTCATCAACACTCACTGTTTTGGGGCCCCGGTGTGATTTCCACGATTAACGAACCGCGGGGTGCGTTTACATATCGGTCATCAATACTAGTAGTTTTGGCCAATTCTGGCCCGTTTCGTGGAAAATTACTCACTGTTTTGGGGCCCCGGAATGATTTCCACGATTAACGAACCCCCGGGTGCGCTTACGTGTCGGTTATGAACACTCACAGTTTTGGCCAATTCTAACGCGTTTTAGGGACTTTTAGTAACCGTTTTCTGGTCCTGAAGTGATTTCCGTAGTTGTTGAACCCCAAGGCACACTTACGTGTTAGTCATCAACACTCACAGTTTTTGCTGATTCTGGCCTGTTTCATGGACTATTACTCACTGTTTTGGGGCCCCGGAGTGATTTCCACGGTTAACGAACCGCAGGGTGCATTTACGTGTCGGTCATCAACACTCGCAGTTTTGGCCGATTCTCGCTCGTTTCTTGGACTATTACTCTGTTTTTGGGTCCAAGCGTGATTTCCACGATTTACGTACCCCGTGGTGCGTTTACGTGTCGGTCAATGACACTCACAATTTTGGCGAATTTCTGGTCCGTTTTGTGTACTATTACTCACCGTTTTAGCGTCCCAGAGCGATTTAGACGATTTACAATCCCCGGGGTGTGTTTGCGTCTCTGTCGTCAACACTCACAGTTTTTGCCAATTCTGACGCGATTCGTGGACTATTACTCATCATTTAGGGGTCCCGAAGCGATTCCATAGTGGTTGAACCCTAAGGTCCGTTTACGTGTCGGTCATCAACACTCACAGTTTTTGCCGATGCTGGCCCATTTCATGGACTATTACTCAACGTTTCGGGGCCCCAAAGTGATTTCCACGGTTGTTTAATCCCATGGTGCGCTTACATGTGGATCATCAACAAGCGCACTTTGGGCCGATTTTGGACCATTTCTTGCATTATTACTTACTTTTGGGGTCCCGTAGTGATTTCCACGATTGACGAACTCCGGGGTGCGTTTACGTGTCGGTCATAAACACTCACAATTTTGGCCAATTCTCGTCCGTTTCATGCACTATTACTCACCGTTTGGGCGTCCTTGAGCGATTTCCACGATTGACAATCCCCGGAGTGCGTTTGCGTGTCTGTCGTCAACACTCACAGTTTTGGTCAATTCTGACGCGATTCATGGGCTATTACTCACCATTTAGGTGTCCCGAAGCGATTTCCATAGTTGTTGAACCCCAAGGTGCGTTTAGGTGTCGGTCATCAACACTCACTGTTTTGGGGCCCCGGTGTGATTTCCACGATTAACGAACCGCGGGGTGCGTTTACATGTCGGTCATCAATACTAGTAGTTTTGGCCAATTCTGGCCCGTTTCGTGGACAATTACTCACTGTTTTGGGGCCCCGGAATGATTTCCACGATTAACGAACCCCCGGGTGCGCTTACGTGTCGGTTATGGATTCTCACAGTTTTGGCCAATTCTAACGCGTTTTGTGGACTTTTAGTCACCGTTTTCTGGTCCTGAAGTGATTTCCATAGTTGTTGAACCCCAAGGCGCACTTACGTGTTAGTCATCAACACTCACAGTTTTTGCTGATTCTGGCCTGTTTCATGGACTATTACTCACTGTTTTGGGGCCCCGGAGTGATTTCCACGGTTAACGAACCGCAGGGTGCATTTACGTGTCGGTCATCAACACTGGCAGTTTTGGCCGATTCTTGCTCGTTTCTTGGACTAGTACTCTGTTTTTGGGTCCAAGCGTGATTTCCACGATTTACGAACCCCGTGGTGCGTTTACGTGTCGGTCAATGACACTCACAATTTTGGCCAATTTCTGGTCCGTTTTGTGTACTATTACTCGCCGTTTTAGCGTCCCAAAGCGATTTAGACGATTTACAATCCCTGGGGTGTGTTTGCGTCTCTGTCGTCAACACTCATAGTTTTTGCCAATTCTGACGCGATTCGTGGACTATTACTCATCATTTAGGGGTCCCGAAGCGATTCCATAGTGGTTGAACCCTAAGGTCCGTTTACGTGTCGGTCATCAACACTCACAGTTTTTGCCGATGCTGGCCCATTTCATGGACTATTACTCACCGTTTCGGGGCCCCAAAGTGATTTCCACGGTTGTTTAATCCCATGATGCGCTTACATGTCGATCATCAACAAGCGCACTTTGGGCCGATTTTGGACCATTTCTTGCATTATTACTTAGTTTTGGGGTCCCGGAGTGATTTCCACGATTGACGAACTCCGGGGTGCGTTTACGTGTCGGTCATAAACACTCACAATTTTGGCCAATTCTCGTCCGTTTCATGCACTATTACTCACCGTTTGGGCGTCCTTGAGCGATTTCCACGATTGACAATCCCCGGAGTGCGTTTGCGTGTCTGTCGTCAACACTCACAGTTTTGGCCAATTCTGACGCGATTCATGGGCTATTACTCACCATTTAGGTGTCCCGAAGCGATTTCCATAGTTGTTGAACCCCAAGGTGTGTTTAGGTGTCGGTCATCAACACTCACTATTTTGGGGCCCCGGTGTGATTTCCACGATTAACGAACCGCGGGGTGCGTTTACATGTCGGTCATCAATACTAGTAGTTTTGGCCAATTCTGGCCCGTTTCGTGGACAATTACTCACTGTTTTGGGGCCCCGGAATGATTTCCACGATTAACGAACCCCCGGGTGCGCTTACGTGTCGGTTATGAACACTCACAGTTTTGGCCAATTCTAACGCGTTTTGTGGACTTTTAGTCACCGTTTTCTGGTCCTGAAGTGATTTCCGTAGTTGTTGAACCCCAAGGCGCACTTACGTGTTAGTCATCAACACTCACAGTTTTTGCTGATTCTGGCTTGTTTCATGGACTATTACTCACTGTTTTGGGGCCCCGGAGTGATTTCCACGGTTAACGAACCGCAGGGTGCATTTACGTGTCGGTCATCAACACTTGCAGTTTTGGTCGATTCTCGCTCGTTTCTTGGACTATTACTCTATTTTTGGGTCCAAGCGTGATTTCCACGATTTACGAACCCCGTGGTGCGTTTACGTGTCGGTCAATGACACTCACAATTTTGGCCAATTTCTGGTCCGTTTTGTGTACTATTACTCACCGTTTTAGCGTCCCAGAGCGATTTAGACGATTTACAATCCCTGGGGTGTGTTTACGTCTCTGTCGTCAACGCTCACAGTTTTTGCCAATTCTGACGCGATTCGTGGACTATTACTCATCATTTAGGGGTCCCGAAGCGATTCCATAGTGGTTGAACCCTAAGGTCCGTTTACGTGTCGGTTATCAACACTCACAGTTTTTGCCGATGCTGGCCCATTTCATGGACTATTACTCACCGTTTTGGGGCCCCAAAGTGATTTCCACGGTTGTTTAATCCCATGGTGCGCTTACATGTCGATCATCAACAAGCGCACTTTGGGCCGATTTTGGACCATTTCTTGCATTATTACTTAGTTTTGGGGTCCCGGAGTGATTTCCACGATTGACGAACTCCGGGGTGCGTTTAC